>NC_082394.1:5516374-5661207 GCF_031168955.1 Gadus macrocephalus
GAGGAGCAGGCTGTTTGGAGGAGCAGAGGAAGTGGTGCTGACCTCAGAGGTCGTGTTTGGCCGGCAGACCGAAGCATGGCTCCCAGGATATTTGCTTTGCCCCATGTCAGCCCATGCTATGTTTCCCATGAAGAGTCTGGGCCGGGTTTACACGAAGAGAGCTGACATCTGGCAGCGTCCAGCCGCAGCTACGAGTGGTTGAGCTCGTCTATGTTTAGCACTGGGAGAGTTGGCCCAGCTCCAAGCAGGAAAGAATCTAAGCAGTGATACGTTGACTTTTAAACAGCAGCATTGTTGACTGCTTCATCCTGATAGGTCAACTACATTCCAAAATGTGCATTATTTGGGATTCTGATTGGCTCAAAACTATAATAGAACTCACACACCTGTGAATATTTTCTTTGCATTAGCGCGCCGGCGGGTATACTAGCATGCGCAGCTTGACAACCGTTTTTCTGTCGGAAACGAACTCTATGGACAAATTATTATAAGTTTTCAATAAATTATTGCCGTTGATGTCGCTGTCTTTTGTCAGTTGATGTCGCTGTCTTCAGTCAATCGCCCAGGTGGTGTCTATAGTATCCACAGTAACCCCTTTCAGGAACTGTTGCGTTTACACAACGCCCACAGCTGTGTGTAAACCACTGTTTGTGCCATGTTTACCCTTAGTGTCACTGATGAGCTCTGCTCAGAACTCATCACCTTCCAAACGTACTGGCTGTAGGTACATAGTGGCCCTGAACATTCTAACCTCCCCACAGCATCTAGATCCTTCTTTTTGAAGAAAACAATGTTGATACTGACCGATCACAGTTTTCCAATGCTAACCCTAAATCATATTAATGTAAAGCATATAACGTGACGTGGCATCGTCTCTTTCCACGGAGGACGATGCACGTCATTCTGTGGACGGTTCCCAGAACGCGGCTGAGCCGCGCCCGCCATGTGACCGCTAACCACAGACTAGGTTACAGAAGCTCTGAGGGCCACAAGCATCACGCCTCTGATCAGAGGATCCCCGGGGCCCCTCGTGGAGCCTCTTCAGACGTCACACCGCAGCAGCATGTTGTTGTCGGGATGTAAGACCCTCACAAGATCCATGCTGAAGGTCTGAGGAGCCATTGTGATATTGGGAGATGTCCAGCACAGATCCGATGGTTTCCTGGGAGCGTTACCCTGACCATGATGCTGAGAGAGGATGATGGCTGAAAGGAGGGATTTATCCTTCATAGCTCATCACTCGCTCTCTCAAAGGGCTGGCAGTCAATTGGCAGTCAATTAACACAAAGGTGCTAGTACCACTAGGACGTCGATTTAGATACTCATTCCTAAATAAAATAGGATCATAACATCCTTATTTATTTTCATGTGAAGGCTTATGAGCAGGTTATTCGCGTCAACAAGACAATGAATGGTCAACATATCTATTTCCATAGTTCCCACGAATAAGACCAGCCAACAGCAGCAAGGGATTCTTGATTTAGTTTCTAATATAAATAAAATGCCACTGTGGGCAATGGGAGTGTACTGACCAGCTGGTTGGGTCCTTGAGTCAGGATGAGGTACGGCCCTTATGATTTAATTGGTCTGTTCTAAGACAAAGGATTCAGGGAGTCTACCGGCAGCTCACAGCCCAACACAACCTGATGAGCGGCCTGACACCACCTAGAAAGTCCTGTTATTACCATGATGACAAAAACAAGGCCGTTGGGTTGAACTCTGAGCCAGCCGGCCATCAGACAAACTGTCAGTCTGAAAGGTATTTTCAGACTTAATGACGGTGACACTTCCCAGAAATGATTATTTTAATCGGTCATTATTTAGATGAATGAACATACTTACAGTGAATCATTCAAGGATTATCCTTGGAGTCAATCTATCACCTACATTTTAATGGATTCTGAAATCCTATTCACAGAATGTATAATGTCTGTGTGTGTTTCTTTCAGTTTTTGTGGAACCATACTATCTCAAATATACTGCAAATATGTTATAGTATGTTGAGAAACAGGTTTTATTAATAGAAACACACACACACACACACACTCACACATCAGCATGTTTTCTCTAGTACTTGGGACATGAGGTGCAATAGTTTGTTAATCCAGGACTTTCCCTTCCTCCTTGTTGTTTCCAGGGTTACTCCCAGGAGCTGTGTGTGTTGGGGGGGGGGGGGGTACAGGATGCAGGTCTTCTCTAATTGCTGGACAGGAGACGTGAGTCTGGGCAGAGGATTCCCTGAACATAAGTCTCTGCTCCACATAAACACCACGTCTAGAAGCGTCTAGAAGAGACGCAGTCAGTCACCATCAAAGTTTGGTTTCGTCCCAACTTTCACTTTGAGTTGAGATTAGGGATTCATTCGTCAAGCGGTTCCTGGGGTAACGCTAGAAGAGCTGATAAACAGGCCTTGTGATAGATGTGGAGGGGGAGAAGGTTCTGCGGTCTAATCCCACATGATGAGTGGGTCTAGGTGCAGGGTAACAAACCAAACCTATTCATCCAATCACTAGAGATCTCTTTAATCTTCACTCTGGAGGAGTCAGACGGCTAGGATAAGGAAAGGGTTATTAAGATGGATTCATTTATCCTAACCTGCCTGGCCCTGTACTGTACTGCCCAGTCCCTGTACAGCCTGCTCCCAGCCTATACTGCGCTGCCTGGTCTCTGCCTGTACTGCCTGAGCAGAGTGGGTTAGTTAGGGCCGGTTGGTCAATAGCAGAGTTTCAGAAGAGCTCCTTTGCTTTTTTCTATTCAAAGTAACATTCGGTTTTTATTAGGGAGCCTGACTGAACCAAAGAGCCGACCCACTCCTGGCCACTGGTCAGAGTTAAAGAGCAGTGAGAGGATCCAGTGCCACTCTGAGATCAAACCCAGCGCTCTGCTGAGAGACTGAGGAGTTAAGACTCAAGAGTTGGAAAGAGAGAGGGAGAGAGAGAGAGAGAGAGAGAGAGAGAGAGAGAGAGAGAGAGAGAGAGAGAGGAGAGAGAGAGAGAGAGAGAGAGAACCAAAACAACATCCATCCCTCCGTTTCTCCTGCATTTAGAAGTCTGCTGCCAACAAGGACAGCTGCCTTGATGGGTTGTAAATAAGTGTTAGCTTGGACTGCCTTATCTCAGCAGCCTCACAGCAACCTTGTTAATACACCTTTAAGGACCTCATAAGTACAGAACAAGTCGTGCTATTTTAAATATCAAAAATACATTTTATTTAGAGCACAGATGTGTGGACATTGTTGAGCAATAAAATAAAGTGACATGGAGGAAAGGTTCTGTTTATTGATGAAACAGACGTTTCCAGACGTATCCGATGAGGTCGCTGCAGATGATTGGCTGCCGGCTGCCAGACTTCATCAGAGCTCTGAAGTGGAAGTAGTCCGAGGGGTCCTGCGCCTCGCTCAGAACCGAGAGGGACTGATGGAAGAAGGGCGTCTGCTCGCCGTGCGGGGCCACGCCCAGCGGGCCACGCCCAGCGGGGCCACGCCCACCGGGCAGGAGAGGCGCTTTGGGGCGTTGACCGTCCGGTCTGCCCGGGACTCAGTAGACCTCATCCTGACCCGGTCCTCCACGTTCTTTGAGATCCCCGCCCACCTCCTCCTCATGTTCCCCAAGAACCCCCGGGCCGGTGCCGCGGGCCCCTGCCCCCCTTGGGGCGGGCGGGCCCCTCGGGTCCCCCGGGGGCAGCTCCATCCAGGTCTGGAGGAGGTCTGCGAAGCTGTTGTCCCCCAGTACCAGCGGCCGGCGGTTGCGTCCGCGGGTCAGCAGGGAGTTGGTCCAGTCGGTGGCGTCGCCCGCGTCGAACGGCGTCCAGTTCTCCAGGCAGGCGTCCGACGTGGACTTGGGCCGGCTCCGCTCCCTGGCCCGTCCGGTTGGTGCGCAGGCAGGCGGAGGCTGACACCCGCACGTTCCTGCTCCGGCGCAGCACCGCGGCCTCGTCGCGCCACGACGCCTCCGAGTACCCCGAGTCCAGCTCCAGGCTCCGCTCGCTGTCGGGTGACCCCGGACCCTGACCCCGCCCCCGACCCGGACCTGGAAGGAGGCCCAGGCCCGAGTCGGCCCGGCCGCCCTCCTCCTCCTCTTCCTCCTCCTCCAGGGGGCTAGCCAGGCAGCATGCTGAGTCGTATGTGCTGGCCGTACTGGTGGTACTGGTGGTACTGGCCGTACTGGCGTCCGACAAGCGCAGCCTGGCGTGCATCTCACGCCGTTGGCCGAGCCGCAGGGGGCGGGCCGGGCGGCTGCAGGAGGAGGGGGGCGTGGCGGGGGCGAGGGGGGGCGGGGCCGGCGAGGCCCTCCGGAGCTGCCTCAGGTCCTGGAGTGACCGCCTCATGTAGTCCACCTGCTCCCGGAGACAGACCCCCCCGGAGTCCTGCAGGCAGAGCTGAGGAAACAGAGCAGAGGATCAGCAGGCAGCCACAGCATGCTCACAGGACTGTTACTGCTTCCTGTCCCTCCCTAAAGACACACACACACACACACACACACACACACACACACACACACACACACACAGAGGACGGGGGTCCAAATGGTTTGATGGAAGATGTTTCTGAGGCACTTCCTTAAATCCTGTTGCCTTAATATTATACCACCAGGTGTGAGTGTGATTAGCCATTACAAATCGTTTTGAAAATGTGCAGCTTCTGACATCACAGGTGGGCGCATCCACCTAGATGTGTGCTGGATAGATCAGTCTACCAGCCTACCCAGTGGACTGTAGCAAACGTTGCTCATCTATCCGTCATACATCTAGGGGGATATGCTGCAAACCCTGCTGGATGTTCCCCACATTGCGGTCAACAAGGCACCATCAATCAATCAATCAATCAATCAGCCCATTACTCATTACGGGTCCTCATAACATCAAACCAGATCATCGTGAGTTCAACTTAATTTACTGTCAACAAGTAAAACGTTGATCACTGAAACCCAGAATAAAAGAACAAAGAACTCATAGATTTAACTCACCATTCCTTTACTTCTCATCTGCACCATTCTCTATCCTTAAGAGTCCTGATCCTGCAATCAAAGTAAGTCATTAGTAACACATTATCTACTGTCCAAGATCAGGTAAGTATCATACATATATTAATATGCATGCATATATACATATATATATATACATATATACATATATATATATATATATCTATACATATATATATATATATTTATATATATATATATATATATATATGCACACAAATATATACATATAAACATATACACATATATACTTTACTTATATACATATAATAAGTCCTCCGTTTAAAATAAACAAGTCACGTACCTTGAATCCTTGAATCCAAAGATAATTTAAGTGATATTAAATATGAAAGGTCATTGGCTCCTCGGATCTGTTGATGCTGACCGAATAACACAAGCGGACGAGCCGGAGGAGACTGACGGTGAAGACGCGAGGCGGAGACGGATAGAGTGAGGGAGGCGGCGCTACGCTCCTCTTTAAGACACGCGCCAGTCAGCCCGTTTAAAGCTATGTGCAGGAATCAGCCAATCAGATCTCAGGAGGCGAGCTGCGTATTGTGCGCTGCTGTGTGGTCGTTAGCCCCACCTTTCTTTAAACACAAAGTAGTAGTAGCGTCAGTATGTGTGTGTGTGTGTGTGTGTGTGTGTGTGTGTGTGTGTGTGTGTGTGTGTGTGTGTGTGTGTGTGTGTGTGTGTGTGTGTGTGTGTGTGTGTGTGTGTGTGTGTGTGAGAGATGCATGCTGAAGCATGATGCTTCAGCAGCATTAGCTCTCGAGGTTGATGCAGATGATCACGTTATGAAGTGGTGGTGTGATGTTTGGATCCAGTGTTCAGATGAGGGCCATCCTCTGGCGCCCCCTGCTGTTCAGCTGCGGATCTCAACGTCATGTCTTCAGGCCGGCTCGACGGTGAAGCCGCGATTAAAGCAGGCGGGATGCGTTTGGACATGCCTCAAACACCAGCAGGCTCCGAGCTGCTAGAACTGGCTAAATATATATATATAATATGGATATAAATATATATAATATTTTTTTAAATGACTGTTAAAGGTATAGGCCTGTATCTATAGGCTACCAAAAATACAATAGTTAATTTGATAATTTAGTCTTAAGGCCAATTTCCACCGGAATCGGCACGGAAGCGCCATGGCAGCGAAGCGGCTGTGTTCCGTACTGCAATCCCCACTGGAAGCGGCACGGACACGTTCCGACAGATGGCTCAAGACGTGAATAATTATAAGTATTCATACAATATTATTCACGAGTTATATTGAAACCATATATATTATAATATACATTATAATATATATATATACATAGGCCTACCTTATAGTCAACCATACACATGACATAACCCATTAAATACGGTAGACCTATGATTTCTAGATGTCATGGCAACGTCCACTCGCGACACTGGACTTGCGAGGCATCGACGCAGACTTTCATTTCTTCTTTGCCACTGATTAGCTATTGATACCATACCATGATAGATAGACTGTATAATATATAAATACCCTGTGAATTGCATAGGGATCGATGTGAGCTCATGAATATTCATGCGCAAAGGCAAACTGATTGGCTGTAGTCGTGTTCTGAGACACGGCAGCGAACCGGCAACTTTCAGAAATAGAAGAGACAAGTATCGTAAACGAAGTGCCGGTTTGGGGACGGTTCCGTGCCGTGCCGGTGCCGTATCCAGTGGAATAGCCTACGTTCACTTGAATGGTTTCTATTATATTCGGCGAGCGATTCGCTGCCGTGCCGCTTCCGTGCCGATTCCAGTGGAAATTGGCCTTGAGATATCATCTTTCTCATGCTTGGACAAACCAGTAGACAGACCCTGATTCTGCTCATAAAATAGCTTTTACTTTGACTACTGATGACTGGAAAATCTGTCGTCTTCACAGCGCCCTCTGGTGGGTGGTTCAGAGAATGCACATCACAGAGGATGTGGCCCTCAGACAACGCAACAGTGGCTGTGTACAAAATATCTTCTTTATACCGTATTATGCGTCGAAACACAACGTTTTTGATTTTCTTCAATTCAATCTTAATGTTGACATTTGGCCTCATCATTCTGATACCAGTTAAACCATAAACACTGGTATCATCAGCATATTCTGATACACTGATGTGTTAAATCGAGTGTCCATCACTGTCGTCTTGGTAACCTTGACTGTTCCTCAACCATCTGAACCTCCCCGCAGGCTTCTGTCACTCTCAGGAGTTTGGAAGTGTCGCTGGATCTACTACATCATGTAGTCATGAATTATCGTTCATTCACCGTGTGTGTGTGTTTTAGCCAGTGTTACCTCTCAAAGCACGTGGACCAGGGCGAATCTGTAACCCTACAATGAGAAATGTATTTTACGAGATACAGAGACTCACAAAACAAAATACCTGCTAGTGGGCGCTATATTCTTACTGTACCAACATACCCGCTAAGGGGTGCTATAGTCCTGCAGTAGGCCTATCGATATTTCCACTAGGGGCGCTATAGTCCTCCAGTTCCACCATACCGGCTAGGGGGCGCTATAGTCCTCCAGTACCACCATATACGCTAGGGGGCGCTATAGTCATGCATTACCAGCATACCCGCTAGGTGACGCCACATACGCCTACCCAACAACGTCTTCCCTCCGTCGGAGCAGGGGGATAAAGATCCAAGACGAATTGTTGGAAGGTCAGACCCTTTTTAACATCAATTATTCATGTTTCAGATATATTAAAAGAAGGGAAAGGTTACAGTATATCACGTGACCACGGTCTTCATCATTATAAACATGAGCTTTTTTATCGTAATCCACACATTTCAAATGAATACAATGAAACCTAGTTTGTGTTAAATGATTATTTTAACACACGCAAGAAAAACAGAACATACAAGAGTTAGGTGAACTCTACTTTATTTAAATTAAATCATTTTAATATTTACCAAAAACACTAAACCCATTCGTCATAATTCGACCTCATTAATATAGGCTATGCTAAGGTGTTGGGAGGATGGAAATGGAAGAAGGATTTTAGGCAGTTTATGCAGGAATGAAGAAAGCATATGTAGGAATGGTTGTAAACTGAAGTAAAGGCACATAGAGCCACGGACAGGGGGACAGAGAGAGAGAGAGAGAGAGAGAGAGAGAGAGAGAGAGAGAGGGAGAGGGAGAGAGAGAGAGAGAGAGAGAGAGACCACGGTCATTGAGCCACAGACAGAGCGAGAGAGAGAGTCACCACGGTCATAGAGTCATAGAGTCACACAGGGACAGACAGAGTCACAGACTACAGATATCAGTTTGATTTTTTACCGTTTCCTCTCGTTGAAGCAACTTTTTAATCACTTTTTACTTGTTTATTTTTTTTTTCATATTTTTGACATTTTTATGTATTTTTGTAGGAATGTTAAGATAATTTGTGCAGAAGACAGATACTCTATTTGCATGTTGAATCATGCACAACAATATCCGGTTGGGCTATGAATGACAAAGTATGTAAACAATATTAAAAAAAGCACTTTCCGATAATATTCCATGTCCATGCCTGTGCATCCGTTTTAAAAATAAGTTTTATGCGATTAAAAGTTTAATAATTTGCACATCAGATTTTTTCTAAAGTAAAACAAATGCATTTATATAAAACAGTTTTCCTGTGCCTCAACTAGTAATTGAAAATAAAAAAGGGAGGGAAGAAAACAGCTAAAATACAAAAACAAAATCTTGATTCGAGGTCAAGGCCCAGAGCTAACATACGAGCGAATGGATCAGCCATCGATCTGAAGTCTTGTTTTGTTTCCTTTCAGTCTTTCAGGCGTCTTTACAAAAAGCAGATCAAAGCAGAGATTGTGGTTTGATAGTGCAGTCATTCATGTGTTCATCTCGTCACCGGAGCCTCACGGACCTAACAGAAGAGAGACACCTAGAACCATGACTTCAGAGGAGAGACAGATTCCACCATCACTTTAGAGAAAAGATACATACACAGGGTATCTGCAGGTTTCAGCAAGTCAAATCTAAGACTTTTTAAGACCTTTTTAATTCCACCTTGAATGAAATTGAAGACCTAAAACACGCAATGGTGGGGGTTGGCAACAGACGCAAGCCAACTTCGGAAACGGACGTCTTCCAGCCAACTGTCCTTGAATTTGCACCTAACCATTGTTGCAGACTAACTAGCCAGCATGCAGATAATCGTTTATATATGCAGCTAGCAAGAAAGAAGCCACAGTTACAGTATTTAAGACCAGCATATGACATTTGTAACGAATTAAGACTTTTTAAGGCCTTAAATTTAGAAACATGAATTTAAGACTTTTTAAGACTTGTTAAGGATGCGCGGACACCCTGATACAACCATGAGGAGAGACATATTCAACCATCACTTCAGAGCAGAGACACATGCAACCATCACTTCACCAGCTCAGTCACCACGGTCACAGAGCCACACAGGGACACACAGTCACAGACTACAGCTATCAGTCTGATTTTTTACCGTTTCCTCTCGTTGAAGCAACTTTTTAATCACATTTTACTTGTTAATTTTTTTGAAATTTTTATGTATTTTTGTAGGAATGTTCAGATAATTTGTGCAGAAGACAGATACTTGACTGGTCATAAATAAATAATAAAGTAACAATAAAATCATTCACTGAGAGAAGCTTTAGAAGAGGATTTGAATAAACGTATTTCTGCGATGGACAGGCTAAACGATTTGGATTTGAAACCTTTACAGACACTTCTTCTAATAACATTTGTCTTTGGACAGGATGTTTGGGTTTGAGTTACCTCCAGGAAGGACTACCATTGCTGGCCCAGTTGTATTGGACGTCAGCCAATGAGAGCTTACTGATCCCTGCTTCAAGACCAACCAGTCAAACCCCTCACGTATGTCGTCGTTTGAAAGAACGTCACACCTTAACCCTCACTCTAACCCTATAGATTGAGGGTTAGTCACTCACCTCAGAAGAGGCCGCAGTCCTTGAGGTTGTTCTTGATGATGACATCGGTGACGGCGTCAAACACAAACTGCACGTTCTTGGTGTCGGTGGCACAGGTGAAGTGGGAGTAGATCTCCTTGGTGTCCTTCTTCTTGTTCAGGTCCTCGAACTTGGTCTGGATGTAGGCCTGCGCCTCCTCGTACTTGTTGGGGCCTGGAGGGTATGGGATGGGAGGAGATCTGAGAAGGGGCTTCAAACCATCGGACTGCACGGTCAGGACTCTCCAATGGAGACACATTGGAGAGTCCCTAAGGTGAAAACAACGTAGCTAACGAGGTCCGGGGCGAACCAAAGGGTTAGAGAAACAAGGGGTGAGTAGGTCTACCGCTATACTATGGGGCTAGGAGGAGGGTGGGTAGGCCTACCGCTGAATTATAGAGTAGGAGGGTGAGTAGGCCTAACGCTGTACTACAGGGTGATAGAGGGTGAGTAGGCCTACCGCTGAATTATAGAGTAGGAGGGTGAGTAGGCCTAACGCTGTACTACAGGGTGATAGAGGGTGAGTAGGCCTACAGCTGTACTACAGGGTGATAGAGGGTGAGTAGGCCTAACGCTGTACTACAGGGTGATAGAGGGTGAGTAGGCCTACAGCTGTACTACAGGGTAAGAGGGTGAGTAGGCCTATCGCTGTACTACAGGGTGATAGAGGGTGAGTAGGCCTATAGCTGTACTACAGGGTAGGAGGGTTTGTAGGCCTATCGCTGTACTACAGGGTGATAGATGGTGAGTAGGCCTACAGCTGTACTACAGGGTAGGAGGGTGAGTAGGCCTATCGCTGTACTACAGGGTGATAGAGGGTGAGTAGGCCTACAGCTGTACTACAGGGTGATAGATGGTGAGTAGACCTACCGCTGTACTCGGGGAAGCAGATGGTGAGCGGGCTGTGGGCGATCTTCTCCTCAAACAGGTCCTTCTTGTTGAGGAACAGGATGATGGAGGTCTCCGTGAACCACTTGTTGTTGCAGATGGAGTCGAACAGCTTCATGCTCTCGTGCATCCGGTTCTGGAGGCCAGGGAACACGTAATGCAGAGGTTAGAACCAAGAACAGAGGGGGAATGAACCCCGGGCCATCACCAAGGCAATGGGAGGGCACGACACACACACACACACACACACCCACACACACACACACACCCACACACATACAAACATATATATATATATATATAGATATACAATACCGTTCAAAAGTTTGGGTCACTTGGAAATGTTCTTATTTTTTAAGTTTTTCTCAATGAAGATGAAATTAAATCAATCAGAAATACAGTCTAGACATTTTTTTATTTGGTAAATGACTATTCTAGCTGGAAACAGGTGATTTTTAATGGAATATCGACATAGGTGGACAGAGGCCCATTTCCAGCCACAATCACTCCTGAGTTCTAATGGTACACTATTTAGCTAATCATGTTAGAAGGCTAATTGATGATTAGAAAACCCTTGTGCAATTATGTTAGCACAGCGGAAAGTTATCAACGTGAGTTTTCATGGACAACATTAAATTGTCTGGGTGACCCCAAACTTTGATAAAATTAGCGCGATAATAACACATTAACGCAATATATTTTTTTCCTCATTTGACAGCCCTAGTATGTACTGTATATATATATATGAATGTATATGCATATATATATATGAATGTATATATATATATATATATATATATATATATATATATATATATATATATATATATATATATATATATATATATATATATATATATAAGTATGTGTATGCATAATATATGTATGTTAATATCCATAGAGACATGATCCTGGGGCCTCACCATCTCCTCGTCCTCCGCCAGCACCAGGTCGTACGCGCTCATGGCCACGCAGAAGATGATGGCGGTCACGCCCTCGAAGCAGTGGATCCACTTCTTCCTCTCCGACCGCTGGCCTCCCACGTCAAACATCCTGCACACAGCAGGCAGCGGGACGCTCAGTGAGGAAGCACCCGGGGGCCAACAGCCACGGGACTGACTGGCCGCCTGGCCGCCTGGCTGCCTGACTGACTGTTACTACGGGTGTTACCACCGGTTGCTGTGGTAAAAGCGTGAAGGCTTGTCCATGAGTATTCATGAAGACAGAGAGATGTTCAAGGCTAGAGGATGTGAGCCAGATGAAGGAAGCCTTTTAGACCATCCCCCTCCAAGCTGATGTGATCAGTCCTCTCATTCTCAGAAGCCTGTTGATGGTTCAATGATTCAACTTAATGGAGGAAAGAAGAGCTTCCCCGTATTGACATGGGCATGCGGTCGTCCTGGTGTTAGCGTCACAGTGTCTCATTAGGACTCTCTGTCCTGGTGCTAGCATCACAGTGTCTCATTAGGACTCTCTGTCCTGGTGTAAGCATCACAGTGTCTCATTAGGACTCTCTGTCCTGTTGTGAGCATCATAGTGTCTTACTAGGACTCTCTGTCCTGGTGCTAGCATCACAGTGTCTCACTAGGACTCTCTGTCCTGTTGTAAGCATCACAGTGTCTTACTAGGACTCTCTGTCCTGGTGTAAGCATCACAGTGTCTCACTAGGACTATCTGTCCTGTTGTAAGCATCACAGTGTCTTACTAGGACTCTCTGTCCTGGTGTAAGTATCACAGTGTCTCACTAGGACTCTCTGTCCTAAACAGTGCCTCACTAAGACTCTCTGACACTCGTATCATGAGAGGAGGCATCAATATCCTCACGTTCATGACAGAAGCAAATCAATAAGAACCAAAGCACCAGAAGAGGCAGAGAACAGCCTTCTGATTCCCTGAAGGACCGTAAGAGAGTGGGGGGGGATGAGGACTCACTTGAAGTGCAGGTCCTTGAAGGTAAAGTGTGTCTCCACGATGCCAGTGGTCTTCACCCGGGTCCTTAGCACGTCCTGCTGGGTGGGGATGTAGTCCCCCTTACCTATTCTCTCCAGGTCGTTCAGGTAGCTGTCCGGACACACACACACACACGCACATGCACACGCACACGCACACACACACACACACACACACACAAACACACAGACACACACACTTAACTATCAGGGTTACCATCAGGTGCATATGTAGTGCATACAGGTCGATAAGGTCATGAAGGAGGTAGCTGTAGAGGTGTTGGATCCACCTGGACCCCCCTGGAACCCCCTGGACCCACCTGGACCCCCCTGGACCAGGTTCTGATCCACCACCTCTACAGCGACCTGCAGTCCTCCCCAAACAACATGTTCCTAACCCTGAGGGAGCCAGCCTCCAGGTCTCCCCCAGGTCGGGACCAGACCGGAGGCGAGGCTGGACCAGAGACTGGGGGAGGTGGGGGACAGAGGGGGAGGGGGGGGGACAGAGGCGGGGGGGGCGGACAGAGGGGGAGGTGAGGGGAGGGACAGAGGGGGGAGGTGGGGGACAGAGGGGGAGGGGGGGGACAGAGGCGGGGGGGGGCGGACAGAGGGGGGAGGTGAGGGGAGGGACAGAGGGGGGAGGTGGGGGACAGAGGGGGGAGGTGAGGGGAGGGACAGAGGGGGGAGGTGGGGGACAGAGGGGGAGGGGGGGGACAGAGGCGGGGGGGGCGGACAGAGGGGGGAGGTGAGGGGAGGGACAGAGGGGGAGGTGAGGGGGGTTGGGGGGAACAGAGGGGGACAGAGGGGGGAGGTGGGGGACAGAGGGGGGAGGTGGGGGACAGAGGGGGGAGGTGGGCCGGAGGTGGGGGAACGGATAGGGAGGTGGGGGACAGAGGGGGAGGTGGGGGACAGAGGGGGAGGTGAGGGGGAGACTCACTAGGCGGCGGAGTCGTTGAGCTGGTACTCGCGGGCGCGGGTGAAGCAGCCCTGCACGCCCCCGTCGGCCCACAGCCGCTGGATGACGTGGGAGAGCTCCTCCGGGAGGAGCCCCTGCTCCTCTGCCCCCGAGGAGAGGGAGAAGAGCTGCCGGGCGTCGTCCTACACACACACACACACACACACACACACACACACACACACACTCTGAGGTTAGGGCTAATGTGGGGGTCACCTTGGTATGATGAATGATGTGATATGAGGTTGAGTTTGGGCCTCAGCAAACTCCTCCTGGGGTCCCATGATGTCTTCCATATGGATTAAGGTTTGATTTGATGAAAAACACCAATCTAATCTAAATCCTCTATGGTCTGTGTGTGTGCTTTATGCGTCAGGTCTGTGTGTGTGTGTGTGTGCATCAGATGTGCGTATGTGCATGAGGTCTGTGTGTATGTGTGCATCAAGTGTCTATCAGGTGTATGTGTGTATTTCAGGTGTGTGTGTGTGTGTGTGTGTATCAGGTGTGTGTGCGTGTGTATCATTTGTGCATGCGTGTGCATCAGGTCTGTGTGTTTGTGCGTATCTGGTCTCTGTGTGTGTGTGTATCTGTGTGTGCATATCAGGTGTGTGTGTGTGTGTGTGCGTCAGGTCTGTCTGCCTGTGTGCGTGTGTGTTACCCACCACCCTGGCCTCGTCCTCGTAGCTGATCTTCAGGTTGCCCATGGCCTTGATGATGGCCATGATGGACTGGATGGTGTTGCTGTAGACCACCGCGCGGTACTGCTTGCACTCGTCTTCTGAGTAGCCGTCTTCATGGATGATCCTGAGAGGGAAACCGGTTCATTAGAGACGTGATCTGAGAGAGGATCTCTCAGATGGAGGCACACTGGAACACTACTTCACTGGATGGAGATTCTTGTTCTTTATGAAGCTTTTAGACCTCCTTCTTTGCAGAATGATATATAAAACATTCGTAATTTATACCGATCCATTCATGGCTCCTCATTAGCATATACTGCATGGATTGCATCACATAACAACATGTCTCCGAGTGAATGGACAGTCAAACAGACAGACAGGCTTTAGAGCCTAAAGAGATGAAGAGCGATTGATTGTGGAGAGTGGAGAGCGGTCTTACTGAACCCTCCAGCCTCTCTGGGAATAAGAGGAGAGCGGATTAAACCGACACAACCCTTCTGTAGTCCAGGGGAACCGTTAATCTCACATCACATCAGGCTCTTGGTGGACTGACTCAAGATAAGCTCCGGGATTGGACTGCTAACGGGAAACCAAACACCAGCAGGCTGAGGTGCATGATGGTTCACGGAGCGATTAAGCTATTGATTGAAATGCATGGCAAAGGCATTTCTAATGACTGGAAGCATTATGCTCATTCATTTATGCATACATGCCGACTCTGCTCTCCCATTACCGGCCAACAAAGCATGCTTCTGGATTTATGGAAGAAGCCTTGTTGTTGTCCAACAAAATAGTATAATACAGTTGGAGTTGCAATGAGAGTAGTATTGACCTCCAGGATTGTCCTAATGGTGTTTCTATGTAGCTCTTCCCTGTTGAAATGCCTGCTGCGTTGGATTCTCTTCAGTTGGATGTCAAATGAGTTGAAAACACAGCCAGCCACAGGGTTCTGCCCAGCGAGCTGGCAGAGGCCATATGAATATTTCATTCTTCTCCCTCTGCCTGGATTTGAAATATTACTTCCAAGTCCACTTTCTGCCAGAAGGGATTCTACTCAGCGAATCACAAAGAGGGCCAAGATGGGATTGAACGCTAGCACATTGTTGTAGCTATGTGTGTGTGTGTGTGTGTGTGTGTGTGTGTGTGTGTGTGTGTGTGTGTGTGTGTGTGTGTGTGTGTGTGTGTGTGTGTGTGTGTGTGTGTGTGTGTGTGTGTGTGTTTTACAGTTTATTTGGAATTATATTAGAGTCTTGATCTGGTGATTTGTGCTGTGGCTTTGAGCTGAGCTGTGCTCTGCAAAGACGTCAGAACCAGCAGTCTGTTACCTTATCTAGTCTGTTAGGGCTTGGTCAAACCACACTCAATTAAACAAAAGAAGCCCTGAAAGACCCTGGTCTCTCCGTCTGCAGTACATTCCCCCTGGTCCGGTGCGGTGGTATTTCATGAAACCACAACCCCTGAACCCCAGAGTCCCCGGCACAGCCGCACTAGAGAATCCTCTCCCTCTGCTGAGAGAGGATGAACCGATCCACAGTAATGGCGGCACTCTTCAACAGACCCCCTGGGGTTCTCCCTCTGGCGTACAGAGGAGAGCTTCATCCAGGACTTCTGACCAGACGCTGTAGGACAGGTGATCAGTGAACTCCTTCATCAGGAGGGGGCTAGGGCCCACCAATCAGGACACTCACTAACTATGCCCCTCAAGACATGTTCTCTACAGTATAATATTGAAATTCAAATGTTCTCTACATTATAATATGGTAATTCAAATGTTCCAACTGTATAATATGGTAAATCAAATGTTCTCTACATTATAATATGGTAAATCAAATGTTCTCTACTGTATAATACGGTAATTCAAATTTTCTCTGATCTAAAATATGGTAAATCAAATGTTCGCTACAGTATAATATGGTAATTCAAATGTTCTCTACTGTATTATAGGGTAAATCCAAGGTTCTCTTAAGTATAATATGATAATTCAAATGTTCTCTACTGTATAATATGGTAAAACAAAGAGCCTCTATTCTCTTCAGTATAATATGGTAAATCAAATGTTGTCTTCAGGTAAGTCCAACAGCGTGTTGGTTCTACAGTGTAATGGGGTAACTCAGATAGCCTTTATTCAGAGAAGACCCGGGGCCTAGTAGCACTGAATTCGTTATCTGGCCAAGGAGTATCCAATGGCCTTAAAGGGGTTCAATACAGTGAGAGAGTGAAGCAGAGAGCCAGAGGGACTCTCCATGCTCTCAGGCTTGATTGGACACTAATCCTACTGGGAGTGGTACTCACTAAAGCCAACATCAACACGCTCCACCCCTCAGACCTCTACTCCCTTATTTAGGGTCAAACCTGACCCTAACACTTGGAGCCCTCATTGTAACAATATACAAGAACGCTTCTGCTGTCAACAATCCTTCCTGAAGATTTCAACTGCATGAAATGAAGATAAGATTGTCATACTGAAACTATGTTTCAGCATAACATACTGAAACTATGTTTCAGTATGACAACCCAGATCAAACCCTCCCCTCCAGCCCAGACCGTTTGATGCCTCCTCCTGGAAAGGCCCTCTGGGCACTAGAGGCCCAGGCTTCATGTGAGAACCTCTGGGCACTAGAGGCCCTCTGTTTGAGGCCCTCTGGGTATTAGATGCCCAGGCTTCATGTAAGGCCCTCCGGGCACTAGAGGCCCTCTGTGCACTAGAGGCCCAGGCTTCATGTGAGAACCTCTGGGCACTAGAGGCCCTCTGTGTGAGGCCCACTGGATACTAGAGGCCCAGGCTTCATGTGAGGCCCTCTGAGTGAGGCCCTCTGTGCACTAGAGGACCTCTGGACACTAGAGGCACATGTTGGTACTGCACTCGGACTGCCTATAGTACATATTAGTACTGCACTAGGAATACCTATAGTACATGTTAGTACTGCACTAGGAATACCTATAGTACATGTTAGTACTGCACTAGGAATTCCTATAGTACATGTTAGTACTGCACTAGGAATACCTATAGTACATGTTAGTACTGCACTAGGAATTCCTATAGTACATGTTAGTACTGCACTAGGAATACTTATAGAACATGTTCGTACTGTATAAGAACTACACATAGTACATGTTAGAAGGACTGTATTAGGACTACCTATAGTTGTTGATACTGCACTAGGAATACCTATAGTTCATGTTAGTGTTAGTCTAGGACTCCCCATAGCAAATTTTAGTGCTGCAATAGGAGTACCCATACTTCATGTTGGTGGACTGCACCAACTGTCCTGTGCTCAATAAAGGATATTTAGTGGGTATTGAACACTAACACAGCCATCTCATCCATGGCCGACGCTGAGCCAAGTGCCGCGTTAGTTTCCATCTTCCGTCGTCAAGCGGAGAGCGAATGATGAAATCTCCCGTGAATTGTGTTGGCAGGAACATTTGCGCCGTGTTGCTATATGGTACTGGTTTACCAGGCAGGAAGGAACGATGACACACACACACACACACACACACACACACACACACACACACACACACACACACACACACACACACACACACACACACACACACACACACACACACACACACACACGCTGCGGCGTTACTCACTTCATCTGCTTCACAATGGTGCTCTTCCCTGACTCGCCAGCGCCTGCAGAGGAGGGAAAAACAGGTTAAAAATACACTCCCGTTGGCTGAGGAACGTAAACATCTCAAACATCTGGAGGCTTCAGCTACCGCCCCCCTCCCCGCCCCCCCCCCTCTCGCCTCAGCTGTCTGTCCCGTTTCCTTACTGACCTCCCTCCCTCCCTCCCTCCCTCACCCGCTCCCTGCCTCCCTCCCCCTCCTCCATCTGCTGCTGATGTAATCTCTAGCCCAGTGCTCCTCCAGGCTGGTTTCACTGCGTCATGCACCCTCTCCCTTTTTTCCGATATGCATAATGTCACAGCGGTACCAGTGCAGCCCCCCCCCCGCAAGAGTATCAATAAATAAACAGAACAGCCCCCCCCCCCCCCCCTCAGAGAAGAAAGACACACACACACACACACACACACACACACACCAGGGTAGGGCTATGGAGAATACAACCCTAACTACTGTGGCCTGCTCCTCAACGGTTTACCCCATAATGACCCTATAACGAGTCTTTAACGACCCCATACTGACCCTAAAATGACCCCAGGCCTACCCTATACTGACTTCATACTGACCCTATACTGACCCCATGCTGACCCCACGCTGACCCCGCTCAGGGTACAGGAGTTTAGCGTGGTTGAAGGCGTTCTACAGAACACCCTGCCTTGGCACATCCAGCGCGGTGCTTCTCCATTCCCCGTTCAATGATTCACCTTTTTCTGGTCTGACGTCACCCATGCTGTGTCTAATCTGTGGTTACAGTGCAGCTCCGCGCTGACGACAGAATCCACGCTGACCGTACACACACACACACACACACACACACACACACACACACACACACACACACACACACACACACACACACACACACACACACACACACACACACACACACACACACACACACACACCGCGAGCCAAACACTTTACTGCTTTAAATCAGGTGGCTTACGCAGCTGGTATTTAATATTTGGCAATGGTGTTTTGTGCCCACCAACACACCCACACACATGCAGAACCTCATTTATGATTGGCTTGTGTGAAACAAAAGGAACTGAAGCCAAGAGAAGAGAAAGCAGGGAGAGAAGGGAATAGAGGGCCCAGTCCCATTTCTGTCCTTTTAACAAGAATACTTGCTTTGACTGCCCTTAGCTGCAAGCCAGCTACCGAGCGGTCAAGGGAAGATTTTAAGGGAAAAACAGGGCTCCCCCTTTCTCCTTAAATTATCGGGACATTCTACTCCTTTGCGGGAATGCGCCAAATCCAGGGTTAGGGTTCAAATCTAGGGGAAGGGGGAGAATTGGAACAAGGCCGAAGTCTCTCTTGTAAACACTCCTTAAGAAACAGCCCTGAAACGTCCTCAACAACAAGGGGTCCCTGGTCCCTAGCAAGGGGCCCACAGCCTGGGTGCCTGCAGTCAGACTGAACGGTAACAATGTGTTAATATCACCCCGGTAACAGAGCGTTGGTAACGTCCCCCCCCCCGGTTACCACAGCATCACGGATCAGAAGAGTAATGTCGGGAACGCCAGGCGGGGGACTAATGCCCTCTGAGACTCTCCATCACCCACCGGTTTAAAGGCATTCACCCACACACACACACACACACACACACACACACACACACACACACACACACACACACACACACACACACACACACACACACACACACACACACACACACACACACACACACACACACACACACACACAGCGTGTGATCCAGCTAATTGAAGACAAGCAGAGTAAATGCATCCCTTGGGGTCCTGTAATAAAGGGCTGTGTTGTTGCCCCCGGCAGCAGAGCTCCTGTTGCTCTACCAGGGGAGCTGAACTGCTCCACAGGAGGGCACCTGGTTCAGCTGTGGGGCTCAGAGGAGAGCAATTAGGAAGATTTGTTTAGTATCAACATCACCACGCCCGTCCCTCTTGGAATAACAGAGGAGATACAATTTGCCCATCAGGCGGCCCGGGGGGAATGAACCGCCGGGGATCTGTTCAGTGAGCAGACAGCAGCCTGCGGGTTACAGGTGAGCAGAGTCAGTGTTCTGTTCAGTGAGCAGACAGTAATGGTTAGGGTATCTAGCTATTTACTATTATCAATCTGTGCTTAACCAGTTACCCTAACCAGGGAGGGGGATCTGACCCTGAAGCCATCCATCCAAACCCTAACCCTAACCAGGGAGGGGATCTGACCATAGAGCCATCCATAATAACCCTCACCAGGGAGGGGATCTGACCATAGAGCCATCCATAATAACCCCAACCGGGGAGGGGATTTGACCCCAGAGCCATCCGTCATAACACTAATCAGCAAGGAGATGTTTTGTATGCTGCACATTTTTTTAGCATAGCCTTAATGTGCATTTTTTGATGATATTTACGTGACTTACTCAGCCTTTAGCTCCATGTTTCGGAGCATAGCCTTGTCAGAGAAGCATTGAGAATAAAGTGAATCTTGATGAGTGGTACCTTCGGTTCACTCCCTGGCCAGCGGCTGCCTGCTCAGACTAATGAGTGCTTTAAGTAATGAGACTTCAGCGTTCTCTTCCTTTCTTCAGAAAACGGGCCAGGCTCCCTCGCAGGATCCCGGGCCCTGGCAGCCATCTTGCTAATAGTATGTTATTCACTGGAGATCAGCTGGCGGCCATTTCACGACCTGTAGTGCTGGGCTGTGATTCATGTTGTCCTCACCTCCCCGCAGTGGCACTGTGACCACAGCTACACATCTCAACAGGAAGACGGGGGAGAAGAAAGGCCATTTTGCAGACTTAACCATACTCATATATGATGAATCCTACTTATATTGAGGAGATAGATTTATTGATCAGAATATGATCAATCCTTTTCATATTGAGGAGATTGATTTATGGATCAGATGAATATGATAAATCCTGCTAATTTGAGGAGATAGATTGATTGATCAGAATGATGAATCCTGCTCATATTGAGGAGATAGATCAATGGATCAGAATGATGAATCCTGTTCATATTAAGTAGAAAGCCCTTCAGGCAGACCGTCTATTGTTGGCCAACCGATCAGCCGAATGACGGTTAGGTAGGTGAGCGGCGTCGCCTCCTCGTGGCTCCCTCTAGTCTGCCCGTACCGGATCAGGACCATTGAAACACCCCGCTCTCTCTGCCATGCAGCTGGCCGGCGGGGCGTGGGGGGAGAATGGTGTGTGTGTTTTTGACTAAGTGTTTTTCATTCTGGCCCGGTCTGAGAGTGAGGGAGCCACAAAGACCCCAGTGTGCAGCCCCCCCGAACCCCCAGCCCCCCCACGGACACAGGCCCACCACTGTTTACCCTTCAGCCTGCTCCAAGACAACACCGGACCCCCCGGCCTCACAGCCTCCACAAGATGTAGAGGCTGTGAGGCCCGCTGCTCTAGACCACTGAGCATGGAGCGGTGGTGCTGGAGACAGGTAGGGGCTGGAGACAGGTACGGGCGAGACACAGGTACGGGCTGGAGACAGGTACGGGCTGGAGACAGGTACGGGCTGGAGACAGGTACGGGCGAGACACAGGTACGGGCTGGAGACAGGTACGGGCTGGAGACAGGTACGGGCTGGAGACAGGTACGGGCGAGACACAGGTACGGGCTGGAGACAGGTACGGGCGAGACACAGGTACGGGCTGGAGACAGGTACGGGCTGGAGACAGGTACGGGCTGGAGAGAAGTACGGGCGTGACTCAGGTACGGGCTGGAGAGAGGTACGGGCGTGACACAGGTACGGGCGGGAGAGAGGTACGGGCGTGACACAGGTACGGGCTGGGGACAGGTACGGGCTGGAGAGAAGTACGGGCTGGAGACAGGTGTGGGCGGTGGGCTGGCGTATCCTCCTTCAGAGTAGGAGGATTCGTTAAGCAGCTCGAAAAGGAAGTTCAGATAAGAAGCTCTGAGGAGTCGTAATGTCAGAAAGAGGATCAGTCCAGCTTTAAGTTCCCTTCACATATCAAGTGGACTTTCCCTGCCAGCCTTCAGTTCTATAAAAACAGCCTTTTCAGAAAATGCATATTTGGCAGCCACTTCAATGTGATGCTACTTCTGAAAGGGTTCTTGGCTAAACTTGACATGTTCATGTCCAAGCTGCTTAGTTCTGCTCATTCTGCACGCCAGTTAGCAAGCCAACAACCACTATATCAACCACTATCATTCAGAAAGGGCGACACAGAGGCACGCTCCACACATCTTAAGAACGATCCAATGAAGAGGTTGTAAAACAACCTCTTGCTGTTAAGCCCACTTTTGACCTCTGTGAAGGCGCGCACCTTGTGTGAAGCTAGTTGTCATGGAAGCGGGACGTTGAACGACGTTGAAAGACGGCGCTCCTATCAGATGGAGATAAAAAACGAAAGCCGAGAGCAGGGAGCAGAACGGCGGGGGGGGCTGGGAGTCCAGCTGTCAGTACACATCATGTGCTGCTCTACATATATGCTGCGGTTCTCCTACATAGTACATGTTCACTGGAGCAAACACATTCAACTCAAGCTCACCCAGTGGAGCGCTCTTACAGCGATACAATAACCGACGTTTGTTCCTCCATAAAAAATGCATCATTCCCATAAGACCATGATGGGTGTATTCCAACCAACATTTGTAAACCTTGAATATATCTCCACATCCATAAGCGGCGACCGTATCGAAGCTAAGAGGACTTCAGGGAGGGTATTAAAAGCATAAAACTCAAACACCGATATCACGTAAAGATGAAAGTACACGCTCATTCTAAAAGTATTCGCCAAGAGGCATCCTTGTACTGTATGTGTTCATAGAAGGCCAGCTGACAAACCTCTAGCAGTACCTGCTCCTACCACAGCTCTACTCTGATCAACTAAATACTAAAGGCCCCCCCCCTCAGACAGACCCCTTGGGGCCCCTCCCTCAGGGGACAGACCCCCTGTGTCTCCAAGGTCAGCCAGGTGATGAGGCCTGAGAGGGCGAGGGGGCAGGTGTGGAGGAAGAGATGAACAGAGAAGGTCAGCAGGGTAGAGAAGGACAGCATCAACACACACGCTCACACACTCACGAACGACACGGTCCAGATCAATACCTGCCGATGGGGGATAGATCGGACCGTTTAGCAGCTCAACCATCTCAGCCTATTGGAAACATCACTTCACTGGTCCATCTTTGCACTCCGGCAGGTAGAAAGTGGCAGGCTCCTTTTGGACATTGCACACCAATAAGCTCTTATTCCCATTAGCTTTCTCCATTGAGATCATCATCAAAGTTTTCCTCCACACTCCTCCTCCTCCTGCTTATCGCTCCTCCTCCTCCTCCTCCTCCTCCTCCTCCTCCTACCCCCCCTACTTCTCCAACTCCTGCTCCTCCTACTGCTACTGCTCCCCCTCCTACTGCTTCTCCTACTGCTGCTGCTACTGCTCCTTGTAAGACACATGGGCCACCTCCTTGTGAGACACACATAGACCATAAAACACACACACACACACACACACACACACACACACACACACACACACACACACACACACACACACACACACACACACACACACACACACACACACACACACACACACACACACACACACACACCTTGTTTTAAGTAATTAGGAAACATTGAGGGTCTCTAATTGGCCGATGGAAGCAGCTTGTACCCCCCCCCCCCCGACCCCTCCAGCCCCCTGCAGAGAGGAGGGGTGTTACTGTGGACCCCCGCGGGGCACAACAACCCCAGGTCAGAGACACATGTCAACCACACCAAAATAAGATCAGGTCATAATAGCACAGTGACCTTGATTAAAGGATTTCTGTCGGAAGTCGAATCAAACGCAGAAGACAAAGAAAGGGTGGAGCAACACTATGGTGGTAGCAACTAGCATTCCCCCATGCTACTATCCGCCAAGTAGCCCCATGCTACTACCCACCAAGTAGCCCCATGCTACTATCCGCCAAGTAGCCCCATGCTACCATCCGCCAAGTAGCCCCATGCTACTACCCGCCAAGTAGCCCCATGCTACTATCCGCCAAGTAGCCCCATGCTACTATCCGCCAAGTAGCCCCATGCAACTATCCGCCAAGTAGCCCCATGCTACTACCCACCAAGTAGCCCCATGCTACTACCCACCAAGTAGCCCCATGCTACTACCCACCAAGTAGCCCCATGCTACTCTCCATTAAGTAGCCCCATGCTACCATCCACCAAGTAGCACCATGCTACTTCCTCCAAGTAGCCCAATGCTACTCTCCATTAAGTAGCCCCATGCTACCATCCACCAAGTAGCACCATGCTACTACCCACCAAGTAGCCCCATGCTACTCTCCATTAAGTAGCCCCATGCTACCATCCACCAAGTAGCACCATGCTACTTCCTCCAAGTAGCCCAATGCTACTATCCACCAAGTAGCACCAAGTAGGAAGGAACTGTGGCCCCTCGGTAGGAGCCTTTGTGGGAGGTGTTAAGAGGGGATACAGGGATACGAAGGTGGGGAAGGTTGATTGCAGCCTGTTAATCGTAGGAGACAGGAGTGAGGGACGACCGGGAGGAAGGGGAGGAGGGTGTGAAGAACACGCTGGTGTTAGGAGACCCTGAGGCCGACAGGGAGGAGTGTGACAGTGAAAGAAAGAGAGAAACTATTAAGAGACTGTGAGGCAACAGGAGGACAGCAGACGGTGAGAGGACAGAACACAGTGTGGAGACCAGGAGGTACCAGGAGGAACCAGAGACCAGGAGGAACCAGAGACCAGGAGGAACCAGAGACCAGGAGGTACCAGAGACCAGGAGGAACCAGAGACCAGGAGGTACCAGAGACCAGGAGGAACCAGAGGAGAGCAGGAGGTACCAGAGACCAGGAGGTACCAGAGACCAGGAGGGACCAAAGACCAGGAGGAACCAGAGGAGAGCAGGAGGGACCAGAGGAGAGCAGGAGATAGCAGAGGAGGTACCACACACACAAACACAAACACACACACACACACACACACACACAACAGATGGAATGGATCCATAATTGATGCTAATAAGATGCGAGAGGGTCAAACACAAGCAAGCCCACGCGTGTACAGTATGTGTATGTGTATGTGGGAAGCAATGGCTAGAATCAGCTTCCATATTCCCATTTGCTCTATTATCTAAAGTGCCCACACATGCATGTTTCTGATAGAATCAGGCCTAGCACAGCACACCAGCGATATTATCTTTAAATACCAGAGACCCAACACCTCATAAGAACTCGTTTTCCAACAATTCACAGTTGAAATCACTTTGTGTTGATTCAAAAGCCTCTCCATGGGAACCCTTCATCACCATGACCAGTGGTGCCGTTAGCAATAATTGACGGTATATAAATATCCCTTCAGTAGGTCATCAGATGAGTCATCCTGACATCTTTTGTGTTTACATAAGATGCCTTATGTGTTTACATAGGTTCTGGTTTTCAACAGGTTCTCCACAGGTTCTCAACAGGATATCCAACAGGTTCTCCCCAGGTTCTCTAACATGTTCTCCACAGGTTCTCCAACAAGTACTCCAACAGGTTCTCCACAGGTTCTCCAACAGGTTCTCAACATGTTCTCAACAGATTCTACTTCTCCTACAGGTTCTCCAACAGGGACCTTGCTCTGTGTTAGTCTCCATTGCAATGGACCTGAGGAAGGCTTTTGGCGAGAAATCAAGGTTCTGTTCGGGGGCTAGGGCCCATTGACAGGTTGAAGGGGATAGCCTCACATGGAGGGTAGAACTAGCATCAGATCCAGCATGAGAATGGGTCCCTGGGACACAGCAGAGATGGTAGTCAGGGGTCAAAGGTCAGGCTGATTTACTATTTGTTTGCGTTAAGACAGAAACTGCAAACCAAAGTCATCTTCCAGTAAATGGAAGGAAGCGAGCAAGCCAGTGTTGAGGGGACATCCCCCGGCCAGCCATGGTTCCTGCATGACGTCTCCTGCTGCGCTGATTGTTTGAGCCAGGAAGCCCCACCAAACACTCAGAATAAGCTTTGTCTGCTTCTGGTCTCACACGTTACTATCAGAGCTCCGATCTCAGTCCTGGAGCTAAATGATCCACGGGGGCACCTAGCGGTCGGCCCAACCCGCCCCCTGGAAGGAGACGTTGTCAAATATGGTTTAAACTAAGGCCGTGGATTAATGGATTCGTTTTTCTGAGAAAATTAATATTTCAGTGCACAGTACGCTCAGCTAGCATATAAAAGAGTAGGAATGGGCTCTTTCCCTTCTGCTCCATGCGTAAGGTCAGCACCATCAGGTGCTCGCCAGAGAAACGACCTCCCAGTCTTCTGAAGCATGAGCACACACACACGTGCACACACAGAGAGCCCCCAGCGTGCGGGATAATGATGTTTTACTGAAGGGTCATCCATCACAGAGCTGCTCGGAGGCTGCCTGCTCCCAGCTCTGCTGTCAGACACCGTCCCGCCCGTCTGCCTTGAAGTCTGCAGTAGAGACCACGCGACGGCCAGCCGATGTCTGATGGTCAATGTCACCCACCTCATAGGGCCAGGGACTACGGCGATGCCCCATTGGTCACTGTCAAACAACCAGGATGCGTTTGTGACATTGACCAATGGCCTGTGCCCATGGGCTGGCCCTGAAGGAGGGGGCGTGGCTACACAAGATGATGACGTGCTGACAGGCTGAGAGACGAGAAGGACCTCGAGGATAATGAAGAGTCTGGGCCCCGGGGTTATTTCTGGATGGACATGGTGCCTGGCCACGCTGGACGCTTTGAAGTGGAACACGGCACCCCACCTGACAGGAAGCAGGAATACGGCAACCCACCTGACAGGAAGTAGGAATACGGCGGCCCGCACGCTGGACAGAAGCCTTGGAGGGCCACATGGATGGAGAAGAGGTGGGTTCATGTTTACCACAGAAGGAAATACTAGTGCTGTCCGCTAATGAGAAGTCAATAGCAAGCATCTAGCGTTGAGGGCTAAGTAAATATTTAACTAGGGGTGTCTGCAACTCGGAGAAACAATTGTACCAAATTAAGATGTTCTGGTCATAAAGATCCTAAACATTACAGAAAGATCAGAACCAGAATCCAACATGATTGACATTGATTCTTTAAGCAGAGACTTTCTTCCTATGCTACTCACAAGTAAGGCTGGGAGAGTTATAGGATGCGATACAGCCATTGCAGGAATCCACATTGAACAATTACTCACACAAGTGTCAAAAGAATGCAGAGAGCAACATTGGGTCAACGTTACATTACAGCTTAGAGTTAAGGTCACCTTCAAAGCTCTCGGCTTAGTGTGGGGACATAATTATGATGCAATAATGAGATGGAGGCATGAAGACTGCTGAGTTTAGCATCCGCTAACAACAGGTGCCCTTAGGAGCAGCTGTCCTGAAGGCTCCAGACAAGAGTTCAGAGTAGAACTCCAGTAGATAGCAGTGAGGGGTAATCAATCAATCAATCCAACCTGGACAGGATCAAAGGAGCTGGAGCAAGGGTTTCCCCGGTGTTGAGATGATCGACTCAGCAGTCCCACGAGGTCTTCAGTAGGTCTCGTTGGGAGTTGTTTTCCTTCAACTAGGCGAGATGCCGGTGAAGACCTCTGTATAGAGGGCTATAGCTGGGCTCCCAGGGGGAAAGCAGGAGCCTCATCAAGCAGTGGACTAACCCTATGGCTGGGTTATGTCTCAGTGAGGTGTGCACAGAGCGATGGAGAATCAGATGGAAGGGAAGTGTACAGTAGCAGACGAATAAAAGGAGCAGAATGAGGTTGTGATCCGCAGGACGATTTATCCCTCAGACAAATCACTATTGTAAGTCCTGTCCGCCAAAAAGGCACAGGAAATGAACAGGGGTGAGATGAAGTTTCGTCAGCACAACCCTTTTCCTTTTCCAGTGTTTGCTTTACAAACACCTTTCACTGAATCCAGATCACTGCTGGAGGAAAGACTCCTCCATCAATGATCTGGATTCAGTGAAGACCACTCAGAGAAAAGCAACGTGTCACCCATGTAAGACAAAGATGTATGGGTTTATGTGTACAGTCAATAAGAAAGGTAGATAATAAGGAAGGAGGTTCTCAACCTCATGTGGTCAGCTGGGATCAGCAGC
Source organism: Gadus macrocephalus (assembly GCF_031168955.1). NCBI lineage: Eukaryota > Metazoa > Chordata > Actinopteri > Gadiformes > Gadidae > Gadus > Gadus macrocephalus. The sequence goes on from NC_082394.1 coordinate 5,544,483, forward strand.
ACAATACTTCAGTACCTAATACAATATAAAGCAGCTTGGCAGACCGTTGCATCACCTGGGATCACAGTTCATGTCCTGATAACGATAACATGTAGACAAACGTATTTGCATCCCTCAGGTGAACCTTCATAAGCCACGTTTGTCCAATGCCTCAAAACCTCAGAACTCAAAATCAACTCCGTCTGACATATCTCATCATGGCATGCGTCCTGATTTCCACCTCCTGGTTTCCGTGGTTACCGTCACTCTGAGCGGGGGCCTGTCGCTGGCACTTCCTCTGCGTCAGGAACCGGAGAGGACACGAGCGCAGTGGGGAGCTCGCTCGCTCGCTCGCTAACCCCCCCCCCCCCCCCCCTAGCAGGCGGTCCACAGGCTGGCTCCCCCCAGCAGGGGGTCCACAGGCCGGCTTCACAGACCCAGGGCCACCGGGGCAAAGCCCATCACAGTCATCCAGAAAACGTAAGACATTGTCATTGAACGAGGGAGAGGCGCTCTGTGACAGCAGACAACCATGGAAAAATACTCAAGATACAATGGATACTAAGGATGGAAGAAATATACAAATCAAATAATCAAGGACCAAATTAACACCTGCCACAAGCCAATGGCGGTGGATTTGACAGGTAAAACTTCAGGTAAAATTCAGGGCCAAGTAAACAATAACTTTGTAGATTTTCCCCTCTGGCAGGTCAAAAGACAAATATGTAAAAGTTAATATTGAACTCTGAGGGAAAACACGTAGAACTTGAATGATCACCTGTGTGTGTGTGTGCATGTGTGTGAGACTCTACAGGAATACAGAAAAAGTTTCCACTGCCACTCCGACAGAGAGGCCTTTGTGCGTGGACATTATGTCCGCCTAAGTCTGGTTGCAGCTTTGTATGGCCTGCTTTGCTTTTGTTCACGTCCACTTCCTTTTAGCGCTCTCTCTTTCTCTCTCTCTCGGCGAGAGCGAGACATCATGCCAACCAGGGACAGACCGTATAGTGTTGCTGGCAGAATCCTTGCACTGGTCAATACATCAGCATCTCTTCAATAACTAATTGCCAAATCATGTAGGTGGACTGCTAAAGAAATAAGGCCGACCTAGGGGTATAAACATAATGCGATGGCGTACACAAACTCCTTTCACTCAGGTGGGGCCGTTTGTAGTGCCACAACAGAAGTGTTTGCTTTGGAAACACAGTGTGGTCCAGCGATAAACGCCATGGTAACCAGAGCTGAATGCCACGTGGGCCGCTCCTCTAGTTAACCAATCAGAGTTCAACAGAGGCAGTCATCACATGCTGGGGAACAGAGGAAGGAGGATTCATTCATTTACAATATTACGCTGAGCCAAGGGGCCGCAGCTGACTCCACACAGACCTCGTCTCCATGACAACAGGCCTGATGAGGAGCTGGTTAGCGATAAGGAGTGTTGACCGACGGCTGGTCAAGCATAAGGGTGCAGTAGGGAGGGCTGCCCCAGATTAAGGGAGGAGGATGTACACTCATATCCAGCCCATAGGGTCGTCCGGAGTTTCACGAGGAAGGCCATGGCTGAAGCACAATGCTGAGGGGAAGGGGACGCCAGGAGGGAGAAAAACACTGAACACCCTCCTCCCTCCCGCCCCCGTCAACAGGAAGCTGAGAGCTGAAGTTCCTCTTTGTCTGCCAAGTCGAGACACAAAGACCGCCCCCCTTCATTAAAACAAGCTTTAATTAACGATACCCATGGAGTAAAGCTCCAAAGTATCCCCATCACAATATGGAAGTATATATATATGACATTATGTATACATTTTTAATCAATGAATGAAGCTCCAAAGTGAGCATGTTTCTGTCCAGGCTTTATCCAGTAAAGACTTGGCACAACAGCTCAATCGCACAAATATGGATATTAAAAGTAAAAAATAAAAAATGAATGGAGATAATGAAAACAAAAGTGTGCCTATGATTAGGCCTGTGGCTGACACATTAAAGGCTGTGTAGAATTGAATGATGGCCAATTCAACCTCAGCACTTTCATTGTTCAACTACAACCCAAGGTCAGCTTGATAAAGAGGAACTTCAGAAGGTTTGTCATTCTTCACCCTGCAGAGCGATGGAGGATTTAGCAACTCCGAGATTAATTTAAGTCGAGTCATAAACAATCTTCAATGGCGGCTACCTTTTAATTTAACCTTGTCCTTTCAGTTCAACCTGTTGAAGCAGACAGTGTGTTCGTGTGTGGGTGTGTGTGTGTGTCTAAAACACCCAAGCACGCCGCCTAGACCAGTACTTTAATGTCACCATAAACAAGCCATTCCCAAACAGCCACGCTGCCCTCTTTCATTCCTTTCATGTGAAGGTCAGAGCTGGAGATCCTCTGTGGTCTGAAGTCAGGTCCATCACCCAATCACCAGCACCGACACCGCTGTACCGCCCTGGCCTTCCTGTCCACAGGTGGGGTGAAGGTAAACCCGATAGGGAGGGAGACCAAATAACTTCATTAGTGAGCTAACCGAGTCGCGCCGGGACCCGTGATCCGGAAGCCTCAAAGAAACCGTTTAATGGCCTTTTGCATTCTGATGACCAGCGTGTGCGCGTGAGTTTGTGCGCGTGCGTGTGTTCATCGTAACACAATCGGACACGGGTTCAGGGAGAATGTCTGACTCTGAACCGCGTGCTGTCTAAGCTAAGCTAGCAGCCGTTAGTTAGACTAGCAGTGACCCTAGCTCACTGAGCTAACCCTAGCTCAGAGTGATAAGGTTCTGGCCCATCTGCGACCCAAGCCCTACTCACTTCCTGCCCAACAGGAAACGTGCCACGCAGCCAAGCACCTCCTGTCCCACTGCGGCAGTAATTACTCACGTACGCGCGCGCGCGCACACACACACACACACACACACACACACACACACACACACACACACACACACACACACACACACACACACACACACACACACACACACACACACACACACACACACACACACACACACACACACACACACTATTAAAACAAACACACTCTCATACAACTCTACTCTCTCTCCCCCCCTCCCTCCCTTTCTCTCTTGCTCTGTCCGTCTGTCCGTCTGTGTACTTGCATTCCGGCAAGAGTTTAGTGAATACAGGATTCCTCCAGTAGGAGGCTGGAACAGCATCAAGGCTCGCTGACTCCTCTCTACAGATACCCTGTAAAGCTAAGTAATCTTTTGGGGAAGTTTACAACAAGCGACAATGCATGTGCTTTTGTAGAAAGGTGCTTACTTGACTTTTTCTCGACCCAAATCACAAGACCAAGTTGCATAGTGAAAAGTTGTCACGTTTCACCATGTGGCGAGCTAGGGGTCTTCCCTGACACGCTACAGCATACTACTACACCCTACTCCACCAGACCTCTACTACTGAGACACAGCTTCCGGGGCACAGAGACCAGTGTGTGCAGGAGTTCATCCCATGAAGATAAGGCAAATTCATACAGTAGCACACTTTGGAAAATGAACCACAAGTTTCATAACCTTGATAAAAACTGATAATATATTTAGAATATAATATGAACCGTGACATAATAATAGCAGATCTGTGTGTGCCTGTGTGCCCGTGTGCGTGCAAATGAGCATGTGTGCGTGCGTGCGTGTGTGTGTGTGTGCCTTCGTTCGTGTGCGCCTGCGTGCCTGTGTGGGTGTGTGTGTTTTAGGTGGAGCGACTGTTTGGCGCAATGAAGTTGGCATTTAAAGAGCCTGCTATGTCAAAGAACGCAAACCACTGACAAGCAGAAAACAGGAAATCAAACCTCCCTCTGAAAGGCTTCCTTTTGGCAGATCTGCACAATAGGTCTCTTTGGCTGGGCTCCATTGTAAAAGGCAGCCCCTAGGCGGACCTCAAACTGATCAACAAGAGACCAGAGATCATTACAGCTTATTAGAATGAGGACTCAACACATTCCAGCTCACTATTAAAAATAAAAGAGAAAGAAACATCAACACATCTGAAAGTAGCTAGCAAAGCAATATGAAACAAATCCCTGTACAATGGAACATTCCTCCTTCTGAGGTGCAGAAGACCCTGCAGAGCAGACCTCCCAGATGGATCCCTCCATGAGAGCGCCATCTCGTACCTCCAAGGCTCCTGGCAGCCAGCTGCTTCCTCAGCACAGCTGGCCCGTCTCCCTCAACCAGGGGCAGACGGACAGACAGACGGACAGACAGACGGACAGACAGGCGGACAGACCCCCAGCCAAACACCCAGAGGCCTGGTGCACATCTCGCTGAGGTTGATCCGTGTTCCTCTGCTCTTCATGAGTCCTCCCTCCTCCACACAGAGTCTCTCTGGCTCTCAGTTCAGTCCAGGCCTGTCCAGTACTAATCCCTGTACCTGGTCTCATCAGCGCCGTCACAAACCCAGCTCAGACTCACTCCCTCAAGGCACCAGCGGAACAGCGAAACATTTAAAACTAGACGCTTCAAATGTCTGTCGAACTCACTGATAAGATAGATGTGTTCCGAGGCTGATGTGATGATGACAGACGGTTTCACTGATCAGGGACGCCTGGTCGACTGCAGCAGGCTTCCCAACGTGCCTGGGAAATCTGTCTTAATTATCTTGATTTTCCTTGAAGGTTGACACATTCAAGGAATGAAATAATGATTCCACCATCAGAAAGTAGAGGATTGATGCTTTTGTATCTGTTGTCCCCAAACTTGTTTACCTCCCTGCCTCGCACAACGTACAAGGCTGCTTATCATGATATTTGAATAATTAGGTCACCCATGACACATTGTGTAGGTCTTCTTTGACTCGTAGAAACTCCTTATTTAAAAACCAAGCCGAAGGGACACACGAGTAATCTAAGCAGAGAATAACTGGTGGTGGGCAGCACCAGGAGAAAACGCAGGGTTGTTGAAGAAGTGAAGAACTGGCCGATGCTTTGACTGAGTGAGGTCGTGGTGGGCAGCATCAGGAGAAAATAAAGCCATGGTGCTATTCCTTTTGCTGAAACTGTTAAGAGTAGAGCCCGACCGATATAGGATTTTTAAGGCCGATACCGATACGAATATTTTGTGATTAAAAAATCCGATATGCCGATATATCGGCCGATATATATAAAAAAAAAAAATCCAGAAACGCGCAACAAAACAAACAGATTTCCCTAACATTGGTTATTTGTAGTTATCCTTTAAATCCTTTTCACTCTCAACTAACACGTAACAACAGCAAAACTGGACATGGTAGTCATGAATTAAGTCATGCTTATCGACTTTAGAGAATTGATGGGGATGTTCTTTTAATTGTTATTCAAGCAATGTATTTCTTGTGACAGTTGCCAATTTACCATGAACACACTTGCACACATGAGCTGTATTGGAAATCATTCCCTATTCACTCCCTCACTATTCCCTATATAGTGTTTATGATATAGTGCACTATATAGGGAACAAACAAACGAGAATTCGGACACTACGCTGAACATTTCTAAGCGTCATTTGCGTCAGTAAATGCGCCGGGTATAGAGTGGCGAAGTCACGCCCCTTCCGGTAGGGCTCATGGGACCTATGAGATCGAAAAATATGAATGGGTGTCAATGGAGAGAAAATAATTATTTTCTGGTCCCAGTCTTTATATGCCCTGGATTACACATATGTTGTTTGTGGATTTAAATTATAATTTTTCATGCAAAGAAAACTAAAAATGTTCGTGAAGAAGTTAGATTATTTTAGGTTTTATGTGAGGCCGCTTTGTGAACTACAGCTCTTCGCTGCTCTCAACGCATATGATATACGTCACCACACCCGCCCTTGGAACTCGGCACTGAGATGGCGATCTCTCTGCCCCACTTCAGCGCTTTTTCCAAGGGGAGGATAAAAGCATCGAAAGAGGTGAAAACCACGGGGCACGTGCAGAATTTCAGTGATGCCGATGGGAAGATTGTCGGTCTTCTCCACGCCAGTCGCAGGGAGCGTGACGTCACATACGAGCCGTGTAGTCTTTCTCGTTGTGTTTTCTCTACAGCCTTTATCTGAACAATTGCACAATAAACGGTCGAACTCTTTGCATGAAAAATTATCCTTTAAATCCACAAACAACATATGTGTAATCCAGGGCATATAAAGACCGGGACCAGAAAATAATTATTTTCTCTCCATTGACACCCATTCATATTTTTCGATCTCATAGGTCCCATGAGCCCTACCGGAAGGGGCGTGACTTCGCCACTCTATTTGTGTGACGCAGACAGATGCTCCCACATCATGTTAACAAACCGGGCAATCCCGAGGAAAGCTGGAGCTTGTATTGATGTTGAATGCAACATTTCCTTGATCAAGTTTTTTTTATTAATTTTGAATATTACATTTTCTATGTTAACTCCCAATTAAATTGTTGACATCTCTAAACGAAAGCCGGAGACTCCATCATTAAATGTATTAGTTTTCGCGGTTATTCAGCTTCTTCTTCTCCTCCGGAAGAACACTACCGCATTGCATTGTGGTATACGGAGTAACAAGTAGGGAACATCGTATGTACACTCAAATTTTAGTGCATGAAATTAACCACTGAGAATTCGAACACTACTGCAAAATGGCGAGCACCCTATATAGTGCACTATATCCGTGATAGGGAATGATTTCGAACACAGCTATGAACAACACCGATGATCTCCGTCGATCTCCGTCATTCACTCTGCCTGAATCAGCGGGTTTGGGGCGTTAGAGCGCCCTCTGGTGGACAATTATTATTATTTTTTAAATATTCATTTATCGGCCATTATAATGCCGATACCGAATAGTTTGAAAAATGCCTAATATCGGCCGATAATATCGGCCTGCCGATATATCGGTCGGGCTCTAGTTAAGAGTGACCCTCTCTCTGTCCTCCTGCTCCTTCTCCCCGCCCTCCTCCTCCTCCCCCTCCCCCTCTCTGTTCCTCCCCCTCCTGTTCCTCCCCCTCCTGTTCCTCCCCTCCTCCCCTCTGTTCCTCCTCTAAATAGGACCCAGTGTGGCAGGGCCCTAACGGAGGCCCCACTGAAGAAAACCACATAATTACAAATCACAATAAAGCCCTCAGTGAAGCCTCTCCCTCAGAGCTGCACCCTGCTCCGTCCAGCTCCACCCAAACACCACCCTCCCTCCCTCTGCACGCACTGTTCCCATTCTGCCACAGCAGTCTTCTAGCCTGCTCACCCATGGCCCCTTCTTCTGTGTCTTCCACCTCCCTCCCTCCCTCCCTCCCGTTTTAAAGCTTGGTTTCAAAAGGAACGTCATGTGATCAGCTTTGGGGGGGCTGGTGTTTTTGTGCGGGGAAGAACACCACCACAGCCTGGCTGGGCTGGGGGGCTGGAGGACTGGGTGGTTGGGGGACTGCGGTCCCTAGATGCTGCCTCTAGGGGCCGGGTGGGTGGGGGACAGCGGTGCCTAGATGCTGCCTCTAGGGGTTAGGGTGGGTGGCGGACAGCGGTCTCTAGAGGCAGCGTACCTGTCAACAAGCTCCAGCCTGAAGCCCTCAGTATGACCTCGCTGACCTCTACCACTCAACACCAAGTGACCTACTCTGTACCCATGAGTCCCAACAGGTTCCCCCCATGCCTCAGGGGAATGATTCTGGTTCCCTGTTCGCCTCCAGCGAGCTAAAGCCCTGGCGTCTGGCGAACACTAAAGGGCCACACCGGGCTCTGGAATATCCACCACACACAACCTTTGCACTACTGCCAGCGGAGCTACTGAGTAAAGCCCAGCAAACATTAAATATCTCACTCCCTCTGTGCTGGGAGGTGGGTGGGAGGCGGGGGTATTGACACACGGTGACACAATGGTGGAGGTGGAAATGAGCCAAACTAGTTACCTGAAGCCAAAGAAGATAATGAAAGATCTTGATAAAACAGTTTTCTAACAATAAGAGGTCCCTGCGCGCAGCCACACAAACACACGACTACGGTGTTTTCTATTGTTAAACCCATTGCAACAGCCCCCCCGGCGTGAGGACAGGCTGGAGACAGGCTTTGGACTTCAGAACATGGAGGGAGGGATTCATAAATCAGCCCTTTACTTTAACAGCCCTCTGTGTTGGCAAGAGGAATCTAATTTAACATTCCGTGGTCCAAGAAAATGTGCCACTCTGATTCAACCATTTTCACCACGGATAAGATCTCTTGGTTAAGCCTTTTTCATACCAGGTTCATTTGTAAACGTGTTTAACGCAAAGGCCCATAATACTGTTGTGCAGCTTTTATTATTATTTTTTTATTATTATTAAGACCATCAAGAATGTATCAACTGTAAAAAAAATAAAATAATAACACGCACAAAAAGAAAATACACAAAATGAGAACAATAGCCATTGAGGGGGGGCGTTTCAGATCGCCTGCATTTGAGCGCATGCATGCACAGAACTTGAGAAGACCCGCCAGAACTAGTCAGAAACACGCCAAGTTCCTAACAAGTCCAGTCGGACACAGGTGCACTTCTCGTAGTTTGAACAAAGAAGATGGCCCACCCAGTTGCGCGTGCTTTCTTCACCACCCCTATTCTCTTCTAGCGGGGCTTCTAACCCACGACCCTAATGCCAACCGCACTCCAGGGCGGTGTTTAGATAAATAAGTAATCACAATGGAGGTCGACTTTCCTCAGCCAAGTGATTCGGTTCGCCAACTGTAGTTTAATTGAAAACAGTCTGAAGCCCCTTTCCCCTCATACAATATTAACATGATGAAGTGAAAGTTCACAAAGTCGTCTATTTTTCATAAGAATAGTTTGGGAGGGCACGCCTCTTTGAAAGCGAGTTATGTAATTTCTCTCGTGGGAAATTCCATGTGGTAATTCCAACCAACTAGGGCAACGTTTTGATATGTTGAGGGGAATCTCTTATGTCCGCATTTATTTGAGACCAAAAGCAGATGGGGGGAACTACCATGGAGCTCCCCCAAGTTTTTAAAGCCATGTCAACTGTCGCATAGGGAAGCATTTCTGACATTTTTATCCCAGAATGCATTATGTTTTGCGAGGCAACGCAACGCATGCTTGATCTGAAACGCGCCTAATAACAACAAAAGCCAATGAGATCTTATGACTGCAACAGCCAATGAGAGGCCTTATGACTGCAACAGCCAATGAGAGGCCTTTGACTGGAACAGCCAATGAGAGGGCTTATAACAAAGATGAACTAGGGGGTTTATCCTCCCAGGTAATTGCAGCTGCCGTAAGGAGACAACAAGCTCCTATTGGCCGAGTGGAGGGTGTGTGGCACTATGTGACCAGCATGGTGTTGTGCTGCGTCCCTCCCTGGTATTACCGTGGAGATACACCTGTCATAAAGGGGTGTGCACGGCTCTATCTAACCTCCGGTCAATAATTAAACCAAACATGTTGACGGGAGGGGGGGGGTTGGGGGCAGACCTCGTACAGGCTGACATGAAACGATCAACCATGCAGGGGGCCAAGAGTCCAGCCCTGCTGAGTCCAGCCCTGGTGAGTGGTATGTGTTCAACAACCTCAGAGGTAAAAGGAGTCCAGACCTGGTTTTCTACTGGTCTATCTCAGAGGCAGTGTCTGTGGGGGCTCCCGGCGACAGGTCTGATGTTAAGTCCTCAGTCCTGGTGTTCTACGGTTAACCCTCAGAGGTAGTGGGCAGTGGGAGCGTGGTCTACCTCAGAGGTAGCGGGCTGTGAGGGGGTTCTACGGTAACCCTTAGAGGTAGGGGGCTGTGAGGGCTCCAGGTCTGGTGTTAAGTCCTCCGTCCTGGTGGACAGACAGGATGGGCGGGCTTCCTCCACACAGAACAAAGGATTAGCCTCTACTTCTGTTTCAGACTGCAGCCTCTGAAAGAGGAAGTAGCAGGGAGGAAGGGGGGTGGGTGGCTGAGAGCTAAAACAGGAACTGCAACAATTCCATCAGCAAACGATGAATGAGCAGACCTCAAAACAGAACAGCTCAGAGTCTGAGGAGAACCACCACACCAAACGCTTTTAACCAATGAGACCATCATATATTACTTTATTAGTACATTACAACATTTAGTAGTATATTATACACGGACACTCCGGACAGTAGTATATTATACACACAGACGTTATATTAGTAGTATACAATACACAGACATTTGTAGTATATTATACACAGACAGTAGTATATTATACACAGACGTTAGTATTATATTCTAAACAGACGTTATATTAGCAGAATATTATAGGGCTGCTCGATTATGGACAATTATTTTGGTCAATATTGAAATCACGATTATTCAACTGATTATTTTTACGTTTGAAAACATGATGTATTTATTCATCATGTCTCTCCCAAAAACACTTTGTAACTTGGAAAAATACACAAAATTGTCAAAAAGAAAATGTTCAAATCTAAAATAATGTACAGATATGATTCCAGTTGTTCTGGAAAAATAAAATAAAGAAAAGAAATAATAATCTTGATCGAAATTCGATTAATTGCCCACCACTAGTATATTATACACAGACATTAGTAGTACATTATACACTGACAATAGTATATTATACACAGATGATAGTATGGAATTATACAAAGACATTGGTACTATATTATACACAGACATGATATTAGTAGTATATTATACAAAGACGTTAGTAGTATATTATACACAAACCCCCCGCCCAGAGGACCACGACCTCCTCTGATGGGGCCCATGACCCCCTGAGATGGGGGAAGTGGACTGAGCTCATTTCCTGTGATGGAAGAGAGCAAGGAAGGAAGAGAGGGGGGGGGGCTGGGATGCTGTACAGTGTGTGTTTATTGACATGGAGGCGATGATGGAGAGAAGCCCCCCCTCCAGTAGCACGAAACGTACACAATCAGAGGAAGAGAGGCTTCATGCTGATGTTCTAGGTGAACTGATGGACTCCGTAGCGACGGAGGAGGTTAGTCATCGTCCACGCTGAGGCTGCGAGGGTTCCTCTCGACGAGGTACAGTGTGGAGGAAAACGGAATAGTGTGAAGCACAATTTAAATTTTGTACAATTTGTGTTCCATCTCACTGATCGCTTTCATTGGCTGCCTGCTGGAGAGCGATGCGCTTTGATGTGCTGTACTCCACCCACACAGACACCACTTACGGTTCAGCAATGACTCAACCGCTCAGAGCCAGCTCAGGGCCTGGTGTCTAGAGCCTGCTCATACAGGCTCAGGGCCTGGTGTCTAGAGCCAGCTCATACAGGCTCAGGGTGTCTAGAGCCAGCTCATACAGGCTCAGGGTGTCTAGAGTCTGCTCATACAGGCTCAGGGCCTGGTGTCTAGAGCCTGCTCATACAGGCTCAGGGCCTGGGGTCTAGAGCCAGCTCATACAGGCTCAGGGTGTCTAGAGCCAGCTCATACAGGCTCAGGGTGTCTAGAGCCTGCTCATACAGCCTCATTGCCTGGTGTCTAGAGCCTGCTCATACAGGCTCAGGGCCTGGTGTCTAGAGCCAGCTCATACAGGCTCAGGGTGTCTAGAGCCAGCTCATACAGGCTCAGGGTGTCTAGAGTCTGCTCATACAGGCTCAGGGCCTGGTGTCTAGAGCCTGCTCATACAGGCTCAGGGCCTGGGGTCTAGAGCCAGCTCATACAGGCTCAGGGTGTCTAGAGCCTGCTCATACAGGCTCATTGCCTGGTGTCTAGAGCCTGCTCATACAGGCTCAGGGCCTGGTGTCTAGAGTCAGCTCATACAGGCTCAGGGTGTCTAGAGCCAGCTCATACAGGCTCAGGGTGTCGAGAGCCTGCTCATACAGGCTCAGGGGCTGGTGTCTAGAGCCAGCTCATAAAGGCTTAGGGTGTCTAGAGCCAGCTCATACAGGCTCAGGGGCGGTGTCTAGAGCCAGCTCATACAGGCTCAGGGCCTGGTGACTAGAGCCAGAAAGAAAGAGAACCAGAAGTGCATTGGTTACCAGAGCCTCAGACCAACACCCAGACATGCAGTCTGCAGTAGAGTTGTTCCGAATCCGATACCAGTATTGGAAATGCCTCCAATACTGCCTAAAATGCAGTATCGGGTATCAGCGAGTACGAAAGTCAATGCGATGATTCATTACTTTCACGTGACTCCTCCACTACACAGAGAATATCACAAACACTACGTTGGTATGCTGCGTTCGTTAACGGGTGAGGTGGGAAACCCGTCATCTCCGACCTACGTGCGTTTGAGCTACCAAGTCGGAAACACACGGACGCTCATGCTAAATTACAAGAATATAATGTATTATTATAATGACAAATTATGAATGGAAATTTTTTCCATCAGACTAGATAAAAGATGGTTCTATAGAATTCCTTCTCTGTACAAGTCCTGTGGACCGAACCTACAATCTAGTTCAATGCAAGCAGCGGTCCCGGCCTGACAGGGACGGCGGAGTGCGGTCTGGGACGGTGTCCTTGAGCGGCGCAGCTTGTTTACCGGTCGCTCCGAGTCTGAGTATCTGTGTATAATCAGCCGAGTGTAATCACACCAAACAGCCTCAAGAAGTCAGCCACAGGCTATAATAAGAGAGACACTTTGTGGCTATTCAGCAACACTGACCACAGTGTAAACCGTCACACAGCCTTCCCTCGCACTGTCACCCCTCGCACTGTCACCCCTCGCACTGTCACCCCTCGCAACGTCACCCCTCGCAACGTCACCCCTCGCAACGTCACCCCTCGCAACGTCACCCCTCGCAACGTCACCCCTCGCAACGTCACCCCTCGCAACGTCACCCCTCGCAACGTCACCCCTCGCAACGTCACCCCTCGCACCGACCTAACATAGATTATATATAATACAGGTTAAACCAACCTAACATAGGCTGTATATAATACAGGTTAAACCGACCTAACATAGACTGTATATAATACTGGTTAAATCAATCTATTAGAGTCGGTATATAAACCAGGTTCAACTGACCAGGTTCAACTGTAAATGGATTTGGGATATGTTTGGTATGATATCGAGTTAGATTGACGAACATAGAGATTGTGACATCCGTCAACAACACGCAAGCTCTGTGTTCGCCAATCTACTTATCGAGTCTTAAAAAGATGGCGTCGACGGGTGAACTACTGATGGTATTGTGTGTATAAAATGTCCTTTTTAATAAACAATCTGTACACTTACAAAGTTATCAATGCCTCGTTTTATATGTTAAGACCCTTATTATACTATCAAAGAAGTGTCGGGCTACTTCTAGCCTTTTAAGTGGTTTAAAATAGCGATTTAGTTTTTACCAAAGGAAATCGTTCCAAGTGTATAGCGTTTTGGTAGAATCGGCTAAAAACAGCCAACCTAAGAATGTGTCTCTATGCGCTTTTTCGCTCCCTAACGAACCTTCCAACTGGTTATCATACTAAACATATCCCAGATCCATTTTACACCGGACATCTCCTTTAACATAGACCGTATATAAACAATATCCAAGACTTGAATGTGGACCTGTAACTTTAAATAAACGGTTGTAAAATGTGTTTCTTTAGACTTAAATACTGTAAAGACCAGTCAATCCTGCTGGTAAAATGATTCATCTGAACCAGAATAGACTGCTACTGTGTCTCCCTCTATCAATCTCCATTCCTCTTGTTTGTGTAATAGTTCAAAGAGTTAATCTGACTTCACAGCTGGAGATCTTGGCACACGTCCATCTAGTAGTACAAACAATTACATTCTGGAGGAACGAATAGGACTGAATCCTCGACATTATCCAGAGCAGGTCAGCGGGGTAAGACTGCTCAAGAGAGCGCATCTCATGAGGACGTAGCAGGGTCATACTGTTCAGTGAAGCCGCCCTAGCAGACCCTGGGACTGGGTATACACGGTAGACACCATGTCGACTACCTCGTGAAGATGGGGTTTAGCCTTCCATTGTAAACCGTTAGTAACTACTGGTTACTAACACTAGTAGTTAGTAACTACTGGCTACTAACGAGTTCAGTGGCAACACTCTCACACCACAGAGACATGGCATAGACCACTCACACATCAGCAGAAGAGGAAGAGAAAGCACATCTAGCATGCTTCACGCGCCACCGGTCAGTTAGTGGGATTTGAGGAATGTAATCTTAACATAAGATAGCGATTTTTGCAGAAGCAGTCTTCACTTTATAATCTCCATCCAGAATGCTTTACACACACCTAGACTGGCAATGTAGCAGAACCTCTTTCAGCCCCTCTTAACGGAACTCATCTAGTGTGATGGCACCCTGCCTACTCTCATGTCAACGATTTGACGCCACCAACTACTACCACCAAACAGCTGCAGGCTGGCAGTACACCACAAAGGCATTGCTACATCTGTCAGTCTGTGGTGGTGACCACATGGCAAGCCTTCCCCTGGAATACCTTCTGTCAGCAGCCAGGAAGTCCTCCACTTACCAGATGAGATGTAAGACACTGGGTTCTTCTACATCATATTGTGTACCAGATCTCTCTGCCTCTGTCAGCAGTGGTTTGACTCGTATTCCTGTTGCTCCACTAAACCCCTCCAACATGACGACCCACTCTACTCACCACATTACCAACACATCTCACATGGTACCCAACTGAAGATTCATTTAATAGAAAGAAAATAACAACCGTGACATATTGAGAATAGCATGAGTGCATGTCCTGCAGTCAGCTGGCCCCGCGGGGAGCATGATTTCTTATCCAAACAGAATTATTTACATAACCACACAGCACGCTCATGTTTTCTGTTATTTGGGCCTGAAGGCAAATGTGTCTATAGCATATTTGTATTGACAACGTGAGAGAGAGAGAGCATGCGTGTGATTGAGCAAAACGAGGCCTTGTTCTCTATACAGCTGCTGAAGGCCCACTAACTCTAATGCTTAGCCTAACGCTAACCCTAACGCTAACCCTAACGACAACCCTTACCATAATGCTAACCCTAATGCTAACGCTAACCCTTACCCTAATTCTAACCCTAACCCTGATGGAGGGCCAGACCCTTGCTGTTGGGTCCTGGACTTTACTCTGGCCTGGCCCTGGGCTTCAGAGGGCAGAGGTGTGAGGGACTCGGATGCCAGGTAGCCAGACGCTGAGCAGTGGCTAGGAGTCTGGGAGGCCACAGAGCGCCTCAGAGACCAGGAGGTTGCTCCTCTCTGAGGCTCAGAGACCAGGAGGCTGTGAGCCTCCATGAGTTGATGGTACTGAGGGACCATCGCTCTGCGAGGATAAATGCTTATTAATTCCCTGCATCTGACATGATGGCGTTGCCGTTTTTGTGATGAAGTGTGGGCAGGGGTGGGGGGGGGGGGGGGTCGTTTCCACGGCAGCAGACGTGAGATGTGAGAGGAAGTCTCAGATGAGGCGTGATGTAACACTTCCAGGACCGTGTCGCTCTCTGACGAAACCCAAGGCACTAAGCTCTGGATTCAGCAAGAGAGGCTGCTTTTATCTTCAAGATACAGGGTAGGGTATACATCTCGTCCAAACATACGTCATTTTACCATGGAACCGGAGCTGGAATGAGTTTGAGTAAAACCATTATTTGACAGCGTTCCTCTTGTGCAGTAGCAGAAATTAAGTAATATGTCCCAATCAGTGAGCAGTAAATACAGCTTTCTCCCTACAAGTTGTCGAAGTTGTCAGAAAAAGCAGATTAGCTTCATTTGAAAGGCAGGATCTCCATACTTCTGTTCTTCAAAAAGGCACAGAAGATAAGAACACTGAGATTCGCAGGTAATTCAGCTTACATTGTGAAATCACCACACATCTCTAGGAAACTTCAGTAAATTGAGCTTATATTCAGACGTCACCGAGAGAACACACACACACACACACACACACACACACACACACACACACACACACACACACACACACACACACACACACACACACACACACACACACACACACACACACACACACACACACACGATAGAGCATATAATTAGTCTTTGAACCAGGAGCACAACTTCCGCACACATGCATCAAAGACGCGAGGGAACAAGGCATGCCTGAATGTTTATCTCCTTTAAACAGGGAGGAAAGGAAAAGTGAAAAGTAAGAGAATAAGTTGAGCTGTGGTGGGCAAGCCGAGGTGGACTGTAAACAGAGCAAGCCCATTTCAACATTTGAGGTCACCACTGGAATCCTTAAAAGGAGGTCCAAAATAGCTTTCTTAAAAACAGCGACATAAAAGGGTGAGGCTGCTCAATACATGACTCCATATCTTTGTGGAGGACTCCATTATAATATTTATGTTTATATTTATAAGTATGTGTGTGTGTGTGTGTGGGTGTATTTTATGTTGGACAAAATGTCCATTTAAAGTTATTAACAAAAGTCAAGTACCACAATAAATCATCAGTAAGTGGTCCCTCTGCGTTTACAAGTGATAGTTAAGCACCGACCGAGTCAGTCCTCTATTACACTGTAACCGACAGTCTGAAAACAAACTATTGAGTCGGGGGAAACAAAGCAAAGTCCACTGCGAGGGACAGAACGTCTTCATGGGTGAAGCTTGACCTTCACTCTTTGCACCTAACCAAGATCTCGTAATTCAAATCAATTATTTGCGAATGCCCGGCACCCTTTTTGATAACATCAGGTGATGTCAATTTGCAAATAAAATAATGGAAAGTTCAATAAAAGGGACAGTTTATCCTTTTGTAAGGGTTAGGGATACAAGGTTAACCCTTACCCGTTCTGTTTCACAAGGTTCAGGGTAACAGCTTAACCCTCTGCAAGTCTGCCTCATTAGGGTAACCAGGTTAACCCTGACCCAGTCTGTGTCACTATTAGGGTAACCAGGTTAAGCCAGTCTGCCTCACTAGGGTAACAGGTTAACCCAGTCTGCTCCACTAGGCTAACAGTTTAACCCAGTCCGCCTCACTAAGGTAACCAGGTTAACCCTGACCCAGTCTACCTCACTAAGGTAACAGGTTAATTCTGACCCAGTCTGCCTCACTAAGGTAACCAGGTTAACCCCGAACCAGTAAGCCTCACTAGGGTAACAGGTTAACCAAGTCTGCCTCACTAGGTAACAGGTTAACCCAGTATGCCTCACTAGGGTAACCAGGTTAACCCAGTATGCCTCACTAGGGTAACCAGGTTAACCCAGTCTGCCTCACTAGAGTAACAGGTTAACCCTGACCCTAGGGGTGTACACTTGGTATGCCCGTTGGTTACTTAAGCAACTAGCAGTATGTGGTGAATCTAACAACTAACCCTTATCGAAATCAACTACAACCCATAGAACTCTTGCTCATGGTTGGTTTCCCAGATGCTCCCAGATGACCCACGGAGCCAGCACTTACCCAGCAGAAGCAGCTTCACCTCCCGGGCCGCCTTCTCGCCATCCTCCCGGAGGTTCTTGTCGATCATCTTGGACCTTTCGGCTGCCGCCTTGTCCTCCTGGCTGACGGTGCAACCCATGGTTCCTAGCGCGCGCTTCAGGACTGCTGCTGGTTTGACCGCTCCACAGGAAATTATCTTAACCTTAACCCTAGCCCTTAACCCTAACCTTAACTTCACTCAGAAAGGCTTCGTCCTCACTGCTACAACTGGAGCTGAAGAACTTACTTCTCTGGTGGTTGAAGCTGTGGAGGCAGATGTTGGTACCAAAGGAGAACAGTGGTAAACAACGCAGTGATTTTTTTAGTTGGTATAGCTTTAAGTCGGTTTAGCTTTAAGTCTTTAAGGTTAGGTTTAACTCATGTTCCGTCAGTAGACATCAGGGATGCTCTTCTTCACGTCAGGAAACCAAACAACTTTGCGGAACTTTAAGAAGCTTGATGCTTGAAGCGTGACGGTCTCCTGATGCCGCCGTCTGCGCAGGTCCGCACGAAAACGGGCACGAAGTTCTCACGAAATGACTCCGAAGTTCTCTCTAAATTAGTCAAGCTGTGAGACCGAGGGTTGGGGCTCCGGTGCCAGGAGGCTGACGGTGGTTATCCTGGTGGTTATCCTGGTGGTTCTCCTCTCCGTTATGTGCTCCGTCCCCTGATTGAGGTTCTCCGTTATGCGTTCCGTCCCCTGGTCGAGGTTGATGGTTTGAAGCCACACCCGCGAAGTTCTCCAGTACGAGCATAGGAGACCGCGACGCGCGCCTCCCGATCGGCAACGCCCACTCCGAGTGCATCATGGGAAATGTAGGCCAGGGTGTATAAAACCGTCAGTAAAACGTAGTACTATTATTTAGGTTTCCTGCATTATTCGTTTCAGTTTGTTTTAGTCCTTTTGATCAGGATAGTATCATGTTCATTTGGTTAAAGATATAGCATCACAAAAGCTGAAGCAAGAAATTAGATATTCAATGTGAGATAGGTGTGAACTACCAAATAAAAAAATATTAAGATAATTGTGTAGGCCTACTTATTCTTACATTTGTGTTTACCATCCTCAAAATAAAACGGTCAACAATCAAAAGCTAACATTAAAAAAAAGAAAAGGCAGGAATTATGTGAATCAAAGCCAGCTCTACAGCGCTCCCTGGAGGCGGTCCGTGGTGGAACTTAAGGGGAAACTGATATTAATCTGAAGAAACATGAAATGTTATCTTATTATCTTTATTGCAATGTTGCTTACAGTCCAATTACTGCCAGCAAGGTATTAAAATACATCGAGATACAAGAAAATAGAGACATAACTTGGAGGGCGATAGAGCACTTTAAAAATAATTACATTTAATTTTTAATCAGACAGAAATGCACCTGCTATTTACATTTTACAAACTAGATAGGATTGTAGAATATAAAGGGTTTACATTTATATACATTATGTATAAATGCTGGCTGACATCAAAAGTATTTTTTTATTAGATTTAATCATTTACGATACACACAGTTCAATAAATCACATAGGATTAGTAGATATAAGGCTAACCACGACGTCATCAGCTCGTACCTCTGCACCAGCTACTGTCTCACTTTCTCCGATGGCGTGTTGTGTTGCTTTTCTTTATTTGTGCCATAAAACCTGGAAACCTGCCCAGAAATAGTGAAATACCTTCACCATAGAGAAACAGATACCAGTAGAAACCAGGAGAAACCCATGGTACGGATCCACCTTACACTCCTTTTTAATGGGGTCATATCTGATGTTAGTGAAACGTCTGTGCGTGGGCTTTACTGATCCGTCATGATTCAATGATCTGATTCTGAAGCAGCTGATGCAGAACAGAGCTCCTCTCTACTGGAGCATACAGACCATAACAGAGCTGGTCTGGAAACAGTTCCTCTCTACGCTGGAACATACAGACCATCACAGAGCTGGTCAGGAGACAGTTCAAACATGGACCTTCAAAACTGTTTGGACACAAACGTGTGTTACCCTTACTGCTGCGTTACGTTTGGATCATTACACATTAACAAGGGGACACTAGGTTCATGTTAGTAACGAATCAACAACAAGATATGTTAACATGACAACAAGCATACCGACGGGTCAAACCAAAGACGGGGACAATAATCCAAACTGATTCCTCAGCAGGTTTTCTCTTTTTTTAACATTCTGATTTAACATTTTTAACTTTTTGGACAGATTTATTATTAAATCGGACCGAATTGAAAGTATCTGAACAGGAATCAACCATTCACCATGTAAACACCAATTCACCAATTCACCTATTCATGACGACAGACCAAACACTTCCATTAAATAGTCTGGTCCGAGCAGAGGTCCAGTCTGACGATACATGTTAAGCACAAAGGTTCCACAGGTTCAAACCAGTCGACACATTTTGACACGTTTCCTCTTTCCACCACAATAACCCTAACCCTAACCGTAACCCTAACCGTAACCCTAACTGTATCACGTGATGATCCCCAAAAAAGATGAACTCTTTAAAATCACGTGCTGGCCCCCCCAAAAAATCCCCCCAAAAAAAGCAAAGCAAGAGACCTAATTTAGACCCTAATAATACCTCTCATTACATTGCTTATTTTGTCGACACACATGTAGTTATTTCAACATTAAGTACCGGTAACACGAAAGGGGCATTCCCTTACATTGAATCTATCAAATATAGGATTATTTTACAGCGCTAATCTGCATGACAAAGGATAAGTGCTGTAAATCGAGTAAAGTTGTGCTTGTTAGTTGAAAGTGCTACATGACTCATCTGCAGTTAGAGCCACCCTGGTATATCCCTATATCACTATATAGTGTTATACTATATATATGTATATATATGTCACTATATTAGTATAACAGGTCAGCTTGTCTTGGCCGCAAACATTTACAGACTCCAAGCTGCTCACTGGCCGCCCAGTGGGTGACCCTGTAGTTTATCTATAAATAAACTCATTTATTTATAGATATTTTGGTTATCTCAGACTGTACTTTTTCGCCAAAAGTTTAGAAAGAGCGCATTCGATGACTCTGTCTATTCGCAAAGAACAGTAAGAGGCAAACTTTCCTATTTCCATAAACGGTTCCATTTTATTTGACTACAATCCCCAATAAAGAAAGAAGACTATGAGCCGCTTTGATTCAGGGACTGAAGAATCTCCCTGGAGGTCAACTCTAGAGCTAACCCTCTTCTGTTAAACCCTCTGGAGGTCATCTCTAGAGCTAACTCTTGGTTCCTCTAATCCGCCTGGAGGTAAAGGCTAGAGCAAACCCTTGGATCTGTTAAACCCTCCGGAGGTAAACTCTAGACCTAACCCTGTTCTGTTGGTTTTCTGATCACATTGTCACCTGGACATGAAACCAAAAGTAACAGACCTCCTCAACCGATATCAACGGCCTGATCAAAACGAATACAAGCGCGCCAAATTAAATGGGAGGATATTTGTGGTGGAGTCGTCGACATTTAATTCCAACCAAAAAATAAATGTTGTTTAGGAAAGCTGAACGCACAATGTGTACACAATAAAGTCCCAGGTACTCACTTCCTGTTTGCACACACTGATGGTGATTCTCTCTCTCTCTCTCTCTCTCGCTCTCTCTCTCTCTCTCTCTCTCTCTCTCTCTCTCGCGCGCCCCCTCTCTAGCTCTCTCTCTTGGGCTTTCTATCTCTCTCTCACTCGCTCTAGCTCTCTCTCTTGCGCTTTCTCTCTCTCACTCTCTAGCTCTCTTTCTCTCACGCTTTCTCTCTCTCCCTCTCATTCACCCTTTCACTCACTCTCTCACCCTCTCGCTCTCTCACTCTGATGCAATGTTCACCTGCACATAAAAAACGATGCTGTTACTTGAATAACTCATAGTTACTCTGAGATGATATAATAAATACAAAAAAGTTGATTACAAAATAATTTCTTCGGCTGTCACTGGAGACAGCGAACATGGAGGTGAACATCATATATTGACATAGATGAGTCCTATATTTTGCAGATAATAGTTCATAGTAGGAACGGCGGTAGCACGTAATGGCAGCTGCAGGTTGCCATGACAACCATGGAGCACTGTGGGTCAGGGACATACAGACATCTCTATCCACTTCTAACACATAGACATGTAGAAATATACATGTTCTCACTGGACTTGGCCTCGAAACATCAACAGCTACCTGTAAGCTCTTGGCCCATACAGGAAGAAATTCAACCCATTTCCCAAGAAGAAGAATTTGCCACCACAACAAGGTCACTGATTGGCTGAAGGACAGACCACACCCAGCTCTGTAGACCCGGGACCAGAGCTTAGCCTGGAAAACAATACGCATCAAATAGGATCCGAGAACAAAAACGGCCAAAACACAAGACAGTACTACGTTGATATAAACCCTGGGAGGAGGAGGGGCACCCTAGTGGCCGCTGCTGGCGCTGCTGCTCCCAGACGTCCAGTCGATGATGATGAAGCTCAGGCTCATTATCATAAACAGGAAGCCGATTCCAGCGAAGATGGCCGCCTAGGAGAAACAGATAGATTTACATTTACATTTGTATATTTTTCAGAAGAATGAGAAACAATATGTCGCTGTCGGTACAGTTAGGATGTTCATAGAAACGAGGGCCAAGCACTAACATTCGCTTGGTTAACCTATTCCCCGTATAAAACATAGATAGCTAGGATAAGATGCTACACCATGCTAAGTACTATTGCAAATGCAAGGACGTACGACATAAAATAAGTGCATACATTAAGAGCCAGGACGTATAACATACAATAAATGCATACCTTAAGTGCCAGGATGTACAACATACAATAAGTGTGTACATTAAGCGTCAGGACGTACAACATACAATAAGTGTGTAAGAGGGGTGTGTATGAGTGATGGTGAGGGAGTCAGTCAGTGTTTCAGGCAGCGTAGCAGACAGATATCAGGACCCAGTGACACATTCGCAATCAAAGGGCCACAAGGAGTTCAGTAAAGAATGACCCATTTGAGTTCAGCTCTCATGAACCTCCTATGAGCCCAATCGCTGTGGAAACGGGAGAACCAGGTCCACACAGTGAGAACCACTCAGTCCCTGCATGCAGACACCAGGAACTTCCCTCAGGAACCTCAGGACCCTTAAGGAACCTCAGGAACCTCAGGACCCTTTAGGAACCTCAGGAACCTCAGGCCCCTCAGGAACCTCAGGACCCTTTAGGAACCTCAGGCCCCTCAGGAACCTCAGGAACCTCAGACCGCAGGCCCAGGAGGAGTTGAACCTCAGCTCTCAGGCACTTAAGTGATCCCGCCTCCATCCAAGCCTCCATTACACTTCTGCAACAAATGGCCGTCTGCGATGCGCCGTCGGTGTCTTGCCCCTACGATGTGGTTACCGAACCAATTCTGAGCACAGAACAAACAGTCGTTCATGACTTCTAATGATCCTCATAATCGGAATATTACATACTAATGCGCAGCAAGTGTGATGATACTAGTGAACAGCAAATGTGTCTGTACTAGTGAACAGCGAGTGACGGTACTAGTGAACAGCCAGTGTGACAGTACTAGTGAACAGCCAGTGTGACGGTACTAGTGAACAGCGAGTGACGGTACTAGTGAACAGCCAGTGTGACAGTACTAGTGAACAGCCAGTGTGACGTACTAGTGAACAGCCAGTGTGACAGTACTAGTGAACAGCCAGTGTGATGTACTAGTGAACAGCCAGTGTGACGTACTAGTGAACAGCCAGTGTGCCAGTACTAGTGAACAGCCAGTGTGGCGGTACTATTGAACAGCGAGTGACAGTACTAGTGGACAGAGAGAGTGACGTACTAGTGAACAGCCAGTGTGACGGTACTAGTGAACAGCCAGTGTGACAGTACTAGTGAACAGCCAGTGTGACGGTACTAGTGAACAGCTTGTGTGACGTTACTAGTGAACAGCCAGCCTGACTTACTAGTGAACAGCCAGTGTGACGTACTAGTGAATAGCCAGTGTGACGTACTAGTGAATAGCCAGTGTGACGTACTAGTGAACAGCCAGTGTGACAGTACTAGTGAACAGCCAGTGTGGCGGTACTATTGAACAGCGAGTGACAGTACTAGTGGACAGAGAGAGTGACGTACTAGTGAACAGCCAGTGTGACGGTACTAGTGAACAGCCAGTGTGACAGTACTAGTGAACAGCCAGTGTGACGGTACTAGTGAACAGCTTGTGTGACGTTACTAGTGAACAGCCAGCCTGACTTACTAGTGAACAGCCAGTGTGACGTACTAGTGAATAGCCAGTGTGACGTACTAGTGAACAGCCAGTGTGACGTACTAGTGAACAGCCAGTGTGATGGTACTAGTGAACAGCCAGTGTGGCGGTACTATTGAACAGCGAGTGACGGTACTAGTGGACAGAGAGAGTGACGTACTAGTGAACAGCGAGAGTGATGTTCTAGTGAACAGCGAGTGTGACGGTACTAGTGAACAGCTTGTGTGACGTTACTAGTGAACAGCCAGCCTTACTTACTAGTGAACAGCCAGTGTGACGTACTAGTGAATAGCCAGTGGGGCGGTACTATTGAACAGCGAGTGTGTCGGTTCAAGTGAAAAGCGAGTCTGACAGTACTAGTGAACAGCCAGGGTGGCGGTACTAGTGAACAGCCAGCGTAATCGGTCCCCTCAGGCTCACCATGATTTTGGGGGGCGATCTCAGCGGTTCCTCCTCGTTAGGAACGATCCTCAGGTAGAAGACCGCGGGGAAGATGAAGATGAGGCACGGGGCGGACGTGGCACCTGGACGCCAGAGAGCAGAAGGAAGCAAACACACGTAAGCAGATCCATGACTAATGAAACACGTCCTCACTGAAGCTGTGTGTTGGTCCAAGGAGACTGCTTAAATCCCTCCCCCGAACGGATCTGAATCCCTCATGGGCCTTGAAGCAACGCAATAACAGGATGTTAGCTTTAATAATGTTGTTAAATGAACCGTTAGCCAAATTGTCTAACCGTTTTTACCACATGCAATGTGGCTAGTCTCGCAATAGCAGAACTGACCACACCCTAGAACAGTCGGCCAGACCTACCGATGATGCCAAAGATGCCCAGGATGTTGGGGGCGAAGATGACCAGCAGGTTGATGAGACTGAGGAGGACCACGGCGATGGCAACGTGCCGCGGCCAGTTGAAGGTCTTGTTGGGGAATAGCATCTGCTGAATGGCCCTCCGAACCTGAGACAGCAGGGGGGAGACGGGCTCAGGGTCACCAGGAGAGACAGGGCTGACCTGAGCTTCAGTCTCAGACTTTTTTAATCTCAGTAGGGTGATTGTCGATAACGCCTCACTGTGATAAAAGATGTGCTCGGAAATTGGTCTCCAATATAAGAGAGAAGGGGCGAACTAGTCTGATATCACACAACAATTACGCAGGGGAAGATATAACAATATACATTCTGCGGTTCATTGAGTATTCATCTGAGTATTCCCCCGAGTATTATCTGAGTGCTATAATAAATTGCATTTTGTGTGTTGTTAGTGCAGCAGGTGACCCTTGACCTCTTGCCCCCCCCTATGGTGTGTGTTGGTAGTGACCCTTGACCAGCAGCAGAAGGCGACTCACAGGAAACAGTACGATGGGGACGGTGAGCGTCACGGCGACCAACACGGCCACGCGGACGCACAGGATCAGCGTGTCGTACGGGTCGATGCGGCTATAGGTGTGCAGCAGCTCAGCCTCAACCTCACCTGCAGGAGGGCGCACACATACACAAACACACGCACGTGAACGCAGGCACAACGTACGCAAACGCCCTCGAATATAGGAGCCCTGGAGTCCAGGAAATCCTTTGTTTTCTAACGTCCCCACCTCTAGTTAGTACAAACTGAATGTAGGATAACATATCGGCCTACGTGAGGTGTTCTTATTAGGTGCATTCAGGTAGAAGGAAATGATCAGCTGGGCTACATCATGCACTTCATGACAAGGTGCTGTGAGGGATTTGGCCACTGGAGGGCACTGCATTATCACTGCTACACCTCCTCCACCTCATTCTCACCGGGAACCCCAGTAACACAATCAAAGACTAATTGAGGTTTTGCATACTAGAGAGACAACGAGGGAGACAGAGAGAGAGAGAGAGAGAGAGAGAGAGAGAGAGAGAGAGAGAGAGAGAGAGAGAGAGAGAGAGAGAGAGAGAGAGAGAGAGAGAGAGAGAGAGAGAGAGAGAGAGAGAGAGAGAGAGAGAGAGAGAGAGAGAGAGAGAGAGAGAGAGAGAGAGAGAGAGAGAGAGAGAGAATTAACCCTCACCATAGAAGGTCAGGTAACCAAACAGAGCAGCTAGGAAGTACATGGTGTACATGACAGCGATGGAGATGTTGGACACATGCTGCATCCTCTTCTTAGTAGGGCTGAAATCAGAAAGATGCCATAAAACATAAAACATAAACGCATAACCCAAGCCATCAACTGAGGTCTCATAAAGCCACTCAGCTAAACAGCCATGAAATACCTTCTGTTGCTCTAGGGATCAGAAACGCACACAGACACGCACGCACGTAAACACACAAACACAAATAGTCCCGCACACACACCGCACACACACACACACACACACACACACACAGACAGACACACACACACACACACCCTTTATTCCACTGTGTGCAGTGAGGGTCTCATAATCTGGCGATGATGAGGGTGAGCATGCTCCATGACAAGCAGCCATTCATTCTGTCATAACGTCAAACCACAGAATACAGTGCATGTGACCGGCCAGGTGGAGTGGTGCCTCTTGGGAAGGGGTGCAGGACGTACTTGCGCAACTCAGTGTAGATGGGCAGCACCTCAGGGTGGCACACGAAGGCAAAGGCCAGGATGGGGATGGTGTAGGCCGTCTGGAAGGGAACCCAACAGTCACATGGAGCCAGCTGGCATAGCGCTGCTACCGCTAGCATAGTGCTACTACCGCTAGCCTAGCGTTCCTACCGCTAGCCTTGCCCTCCCTTCTACAGCTAACCTAGCGCTCCTACCGTTAGCCTAGTACTCCCATGCTAGCCTCGCGCTCCTACCGTTAGCTTAGCCCTCCCTTCTACAGCTAACCTAGCACTCCTACCACTAGCCTAACGCTACTACCGCTAGCCTAGCAGTCCCTTGTACTGCAACCATTGCGCTCCTAACGCTAGCATAGCGCTCCTACCGCTAGCCTAGCGCTCCTCCTGGTGACCTAACAATCCTACCGCCAGCCTAGAGCTGCTACCGCTAGCCTTGAGCTCCTATTCCCTCTCCGGTCCCAGGTGGTCTGAACGTGACGCTGGGCGGCCGCGGGGCGTGCAGGGCGGAGGTGAGGAGGATGCATGCGTGTGAAGGCTATGATCGGCCGGGGTCAGGGTCAGGGCTAGGGTCAGAGTCAGGGCTTTGGTCAGGTCCAGGGTCAGGTCAAGGTCAGGTCCAGGGTCAGGGCTAGGGTCAGGGTCAGGGTCATGGTCAGTGCTAGGGTCAGGGTCAGGTCAGAGTCAGGGTCAGGGCTAGGGTCAGGGCCAGGTCAGATTCAGGTTCAGGGTCAGGGCCAGGTCAGAGTCAGGGTCAGGGTCAGGGCTAGGGTCAGGGCCAGGTCAGAGTCAGGGTCAGGTTAGGGCCAGCTACCTGGGAGTTGAGGTTGACCAGTTTGGGGATGCAGGCAGGGTTTTCCGGGCCAGTGTCGTTGCCCACGGCGATGAGGGTGGCGTTGAGAGTAAAGTCCACGAATGGACAGGGGATGTTGAACTTCTTATAGATGACCTGCAGAGAGAGAGAGGGAGAGAGAGAGAGAGAAGGAGTGAGAGAGAGTGTGAGAGAGAGAGAGAGAGAGAGAGAGAGAGAGAGAGAGAGAGAGAGAGAGAGAGAGAGAGAGAGAGAGAAAGAGAGAAAGAGAGAAAGAGAGAGAGAGAGAGAGAGAGAGAGAGAGAGAGAGAGAGAGAGAGAGAGAGAGAGAGAGAAAGAAAGAGAGAGACAGAGAGAGACAGAGGAAGACAGACAGAGAAAGAGACAGAGAGAAAGAGAGAGAGAGAGAGATGGAGAGAGAGCACAGTTCTGTGAGGATTACAGCTTCCACCAGCAGAAGGAGGTCAGGGAACACAGAGAGAGGCGGTCTGTGGCTGCAGGGGTGAGAACGCCGACCACGGAGCCAGGGCCAGAGAGCGGAATGACTACTAAGAGCTCAGCGGGGTCATCTGAGGAGAGACACCCTGGGGTGTCCTCTGACCCTAACCGTGACCCTAACCCTAGGGTTAGGGTCAGGTTCAGGGTCATGTTCAGGGTCAGGGTTAGGGTCAGGGTTGGGGTTAGAGTCAGGGTCGGGGTTAGGGTCAGGGTTAGGATCAGGGTCAGGGTCAGGGTTGGGGTTAGGTTAGGTTAAGGGTCAGGGTTAGGGTCAGAGTAAGGGTCAGGGCCAGGGTTAGGGTCAGGGTCAGGGTTAGAGTCAGGGTTGGGGTTAGGTTTAGGGTCAGGGTCAGGGTTAGGGTAGGGTTAGTACTAACTTACTGCGATGAGGAAGAACACCATGCAGCACAGGGAGAAGCCACTCGTGTAGCCAAGGTACCCTTTAAAAAACACACACACACACACACACACACAGCCTCATTAGCCAAGCAACCATCTGGCCGCTTGGAGATGAAAGCTGCCCGCTCTTTGTGATCTGCTGTGTTTCACGTCAGTGTGCTCCATGTGTGAGCAGACGATCAGCTATCACAGTGCAGACAAACGACTCTAGATAACAAGGTATTGATGAACCGATTGATGAGGTCCAAATGGATCAGACATCCGAACACAACGCAGAGCAACAATCAACACACTGGGGGGCATTAAAAACTCTGTTGAACTTGAGAGGAGGAGAGGAAGAAGAGGAAGATGATGGAGGAGGAGGAGGAGGAGGGGGGAGGAGGAGGAGGAGGAGGAGAAGCAGAGAGTGGAGGAGGAGGAGGAGGAGGAGGAGGAGGAGGAGGAGGAGAAGGAGGGGGATGAGGAGGAGAACTCATGAGGGGCCAGGCCATCCCTTCCTGCTGAACGTTCCCACAGTGAGTGGAATGGAGCAGAGCGTTCCCTGAGCTGGTGAGGCTGATCTGATCTGATGGTCACTGGAGCTCGTTACTGTTCACCACTGATTGGTTTTGCTCTGCCTATTATCCGTGCAAGCAGAGACAGAAGAGGAGGACGGACACTCTGTTCCAGCCATGATCTAGCAATAGTAACTCCCTCTCTCTCACTCTCTCGCATTCTTCCTTTCTCTCTCCCTCTCCCCCTCCTCTCTCTCTCTCTCTCTCTCTCTCTCTCTCTCCTCTCTCTCTCTCTCTCTCTCTTTATCTCTCTCTCTCTCTCTCTCTCTCTCTCTCTCTCTCTCTCTCTCTCTCTCTCTCTCTCTCTCTCTCTCTTTATCTCTCTCTCTCTCTCTCTCTCTCTCTCTCTCTCTCTCTCTCTCTCTCTCTCTCTCTCTCTCTCTCTCTCTCTCTCTCTCTCTCTCTCTCACTCTCTCTCTCTCTCTCTCTACCTCAGGTGTTCTGAGTGATTGCATAACGGCTCTGCTTTCACAGCTTAGACGAATCCATCGATGTGTCTCCCAGGCT
Source organism: Gadus macrocephalus (assembly GCF_031168955.1). NCBI lineage: Eukaryota > Metazoa > Chordata > Actinopteri > Gadiformes > Gadidae > Gadus > Gadus macrocephalus. The sequence continues at coordinate 5,573,259 of NC_082394.1, forward strand.
GTATCAGAAAGATTAGACCTTCCAAAGGAAAGACACTCTCAGCATGATGTGTTTATCTTATCCCTACAGCTCTAACTTGTTACATGTGTAGAGATGTCTTTAGATGTTTTTATTGAGAGAGCTGGTATAGTACAAGACGTATCACACATGGTCAACAAAGATATAATACTGGATATATGGAAACAGTTCCCTTAGGAAAGGATAGACTGAGCATTGATAATATAGTATATGTTATCTAGGGTTAAAGAAGAATGGTTTTAGGCTAGCTGAACGGTGCAGAATTGCTACCCCAAGACTAATCGTCTGATTTATAAATTATATAAATCAGACGATTAGTAATTATCCTAATAATTAAATAATTCAAAAGCTTGGAAATCTTACCAGGGCTGATATTTTGACCGATTTATTCAGTTTGGCTAACCGTGACCCGTTTCCTACAGTACCTGATCAGTGAAATAGATCCTATTCCTTTTAAACCCCCATCTTTCATCTTTTCAGACGGACGGCTGAGCATCAACATACTTACCTAACTGTTTCATCAGAGCCAGGGGCAGAATCACTAAAATGGACACGATGATCACAAGATAGTTTCCATTCATGTACCATTCTCTAGAACAGAGGAAGGAGAGAAAGAGAAACAAAGGAGACATATTGATTAGGACACGGGGTAAGACTTCATCAGTCAATCACCAAACGGATCTGAAGGGTCTGCACCTTCACTCTGTCACGCATTGTCAGCCAAGAAAACTGCATCGCTAACTTACAAAGCAAGAAAACCAGAAACATTTGGCTGGGGGCCATTTTGCACCCCTGCATGTCTGATGCACTCTTTCCAACATCCACTGTACACACAAATTTATAATGGCATCCAACAAGAGCGACATGTTCCATGGAATCCCAAAGTAAACACATTCAACCATGGCCAGAAAATTAATTATTCAGAGGCACATATGACACATTGATTTCACCCAGAATGCACTGCGCAACAAGCAGGCCAGGAAAAATTGCTTTCTTTGGCCCAGGAGAGAGGATTATCATTGCACTGTTTGAGGCGACAAAAGACCTTCCATGCATTGAGGGTTTTCGGACATCAAAGTCTAACCAACGCGTAGACCTCGTAACACAACAAACAGAGACAGACACAGGGATCTTGGAAAACTCTGGGAAGCTGACTCACACAGACTACTCAACACACAAACTGCAATGGTGTCCAATGGAGAAAGAGGTCACCCGCTTTGATGTAAAGGCAGAGCGCTGTGAGAGGCTCCGCCTCCGGCACAACACCGCCTGTCACTTCTAATAACAGGAGGTTCCAAGGTTCAACATACAACATTACTTTATTTGTCCTAAGGGGAATTTGTCCAGGACTTAAAGGCTGCCACATAAGAGACTGATCATCATAGTGCAGTAACAGACACGTTTGCCACTAGCTTGTAGCGGTAGCCAGTAGAGTACACATGTGGAATCACATATGCTGCCATAATATACTACTTATCATCAATTAGCTTTCTTTATACTACTATACTATACAATACTACACTGCTTTGTACATTGTACAGGGATCCATGGCGTTGTGTAACCCTTCAGATCAGAGCATCTGTGATGTCTACCCCCTGTCAAGTTCCATGTGACAAAACTGTATCAAGTTTATTTATTGTCAGTCAAATGGATACACAATATGGAAAAGTGTGAGCAGGTGTGATAAAGATGAGCCCGTTGTTCCTGGTCTTTAAGGCACCAGGAACAGCTGGGGATATCCTACCATTGTACCCTGTGTTATATCCCTAGTAGAGCAGGCTTCTAATCAGCCCCTCTCTTGGGCTGTGCTGCCCTCTCTCTGCCTAGGGGTCAATCTCCCAGCTGTCCTTCTCTGTCAACACAAAACAGGCGAGCTTTGACCACCATCTGGCACAGCATGTACAACCCTATGAAGACATGCCATCCTACTGCCTCCACAGCCCTATGAAGACCACCTCACTACCTCCACAACCCTATAGGACCGTCTTACTGCCTCCACAACTCGATGAAGACCCCCTAACCACCTCCACATGAAGACCATCCCATGACCTCCACAGGGTGCAGACAGGAGAGGGTACAGATGGACAGGAGAGGTTGCAACCAGACAGGAGATGGTAGAGGTGCAGACAGACAAGATAGGGTGCAGACAGACAGCAGGACCACTCACCCCTCAGGCTTGTCCAGCCTCAGGAAGGCCTGGATGACCAGAGGGAACTCGTACTTGACGATGTACAGATAACTGGACATGGCTGCAGAACAGACACAGCCATTAGTAATGGTGATTGATAAGTACCGTTTAAAAAACAGCCAACGACTAAGAATCTAGATTAAGGAGAAGAGGCGGGGTTGGTGGGTAGGGGACAGACCAGTGTGTGTTTGCGTTGTTGTTTTTCACCTCCAATGTTCTGCAGGGTGATCGCTATGCCTGCGGCCATCTTCCCCGCCGTCCCGAAGGCTCTGTAGCCCAGTTGCTCGTAGGCGCGGATACCTGTGGCACAAGAACCCCCCGGGAACAGAACCGCCCCTCCATCAGACATGCGCTAAGGGTTGGGAGAAAAATGACACCTCTCCAAAGGATAACATGGTTTCTTCATGGCTACGCTCTCGCCGCCCACTTATCTGTCACAAAGCCTTCCTTGCGGCAACATCAAAGCTTTCAAGGCTCACCATTTTGCTCAAGGGCTCTTCAGGAATAAATTGAGGCTTTTGGTAATTTTACCTTGGCAGGAGTAAATGATAGTGAATAATGGTTTGATGTGAAGTGAAAGGGACATGCGATACGTTCGACACATCTTGCTGTTTTGCCTCCAGACAAGTGAGGTGTATCTTTGCGTCGCGCGGGGGGACACTCACCTACGATCCCCGACAGCTTGAGCAGCAGATGGATGGAGTAGGAGGACAGGACCGCCACGACTGTGAGGAGGATCCTGCAGAAAGGATTACAGCGATATTATGCAACAAAAACAAATGACCATCAAATGTATTTCTTTCCCTTTGTCCCCATGAAACGGTAAAGTGGCTTCACGCTGAAACCATATATCTTGGTGCAATAGCTGCAGCCTTGCCCTTTACATTAAACCTTATTTATTTATCCATTATAGACGGTTAATTATTTACACAGCTGCAATATAGAGGGCCTTCTCCCGGGGGTCCCCGTGGCTCTAAGCCTGGGCCCCCACTGGGCCAGGCTGTTGTGTCAGCCCATCTGCTCTCCAGGCTGGAGGTACAGCCTCTTCCACGGCCCGCTGCACCGAGCCCGGTGCAAGAGGCTGGAGGTACAGCCTCGTACACACGGCCCGCTGGAATGAGCACGGTGCAGGAACCCTCCTCCTGTCAGACTGAACAGGGGCCGCACCACTTCCGTCCGGTGGTTCAATAGTATCCCCAGCGAAGTGCTAAACCTGATCTCAATCCGATCCTTTCAGAACCCACTTTTCCTGGCCTTCGCGAATCGTCTAGCTCTATATGTGCCACGGCCTGGAGGGTTGAGGATTAGGATGCCAGGTGCACAGTGTGAGGCGAGTTGTAAACGGAAACGTTCCAAAGGGAGAGACAGACTCCCTCCGCTCCTCTGGCTCCAGCCCTCTGGGACCCAAAACACTGCAATTTGTTCTGTTCATTCAAACAAAGATTTGTATTTGTATCCTAGCTCGGCCAATTATTTACTCCCTCTCTATCTTGTTCTCTCTCAGCACCCTCCCTCTCTTTCTCTCTTGACAACCTCTTTCTTCAATCTCCCTCTCTCTCTGTCTCTCTCCCTCTGCCTCTCTCTCTCTCACTCACTCTCTCTCTTTCTCTCTCTCTCTATGTGTCAGTGGAGGCCGGTCGCCCATTCTTTCACCTCCACTCCACCCCCTGGCCCGTTCCCATTGCCCCGTTGCCCGGTCGCTGTCGAGAGCTGCGAGGGCTGACTTGTGGGCCGATGGTTCAGCAGGTCGTCTAGCAGTGGGAGGACAGATCTGCTGACGGTCAGACAGATTGAAACCCGGGCCTTGCAGTGTTTGCAACCCTTCGCCTCCCTCCACCCTCCCCCACCTCGCTGCTCTGTCCAGCAGCCCTTTAGAGACCTGCAGAACCTTTCCACGGCCTCTGTATCCCCTCATTAACCACATTACAAAAGGCCCTCTTCATTAGATACACAGTAACAGTCCATGTTGCCTCCACATGAATCCTATCTTGGTTATTCTTCACCATCAACAACACCTCTCATTGTTGTCCATAAACCTAGACGACGTTAGACAGGATAGGACGGACAGCACAGGACAGACAGGACAGGACAGGAGAGGACAAACAGGAAAGAACCGACAGGACAGGACAGGAGAGCCGGTCAAAAGCCCTCCAAATGATGTGGCAATGAATGGACGAATGGATGTTGAAGATGACGAGGAGAGAATAGCTTCAAAGAACACATCTCCTCTGGTTAGCGTCCACCGGCCTGAGACCTCTCTCACACACTCAGGCAGACAGAAAGTGACGGCAAGAATGTCCCCCCGTCGCCGTGGTGACCGAGGGCCTCCAGGGTTCAGCCATACAGAGGGTTAGATGCTGAGTGGGGAGGGGCTTAGGGTTAGAGGCTGAGTGGGGAGGGGCTTAGGGTTAGAGGCTGAGTGGGGAGGGGCTTAGGGTTAGAGGCTTAGTCGGTTAGGGTTAGGGTTAGCTGCTGAGTGGTTAAGGGTTAGAGGCTGAGTGGGTTAGGGTTAGTTGCTCGCTGGAGATGCATTAAGACCGGGTCTGCAGACATCTTGAGAAACAGCTTTCCTTTCACCATGGAAAGTCCTGGACACTTGAAGGCGAATGCTGCTTCTGCCACCCTGAGTCATCTTTAATATACCATAGAACTAGAACATGCACTCACTTTAATAGGCTGCTGAACAATCTAAATAAAGAACCGTATGATCAGAACTCAATCATTTTGACTAAACCAGGAGATATATTATATATGTATCTTCAAACAGGGATAGGTTTAGGGTTAGGGTTAGGGTCTCCCCTGTATTGAGTGATGAAGTTGGAACCAAACAAGGCGATGTTCAGCGAGCTGCAGACCCATATCCCTGTAGAAAGCTCCCCCATCTTTAGCACTTGCTCTAAACTTGCAACCTAACACATATGGGCCGAGGTGTTTGAAAGCGTGCGAAAAGACGTGTTGATATCTGCTATCTGCTGAGTTTACCTTGTGAGAACGTGAGCGTGCTCACTCTGGGAGACACAGAAACTGAGTCTCGAGGGATGGAGAAAATGGAAGACCATTTCCCACTTTAATTATTCCATTTCTCATCCACTATAAACGTACATCTTACAAACTAAATGGTTTTGATAAGAATAATAACCGTGGCTAGTTTGTGGAAAACTGTTTCCTTCTGTCAAAGCCCAAGAGTCTTATTATTATCTAAACACTGCCTGAATTCTGAATAATAATAACCTTGAGATTTGTTTTATAATTGTTGTGATCATAATTTACTACTATAGCTTCTGTGTTGTAGCTTAGACTATTGTGGGCTATTCTCCACGTCATCTGAAGACTGTGTCACCGGTACGGTCTGCTTCTGGTGTCGTCGCCTTTAACAAGGCAGAGCTATTTCCGTGTGTGTAAACCTCTCGAGGAATGGTCTTGTGAGTCACCGCGGAGCGAATGAGTCCGAACACATCGGTGAGGCCCCCGAATGAGTGATCATTAGGAGTCCGTCATCCCACGTCTTCACACGTCAGAGGCCATTCATCTATCACTTCCTCCTCCTCCTCCTCCTCCTCCCAGTCCCCCCCCATCACTCCCCACTCACAGGAAGAGAACCACACCGGTGTTGGCCATGGCGTAGGCCAGGCCTAGGATGCCGCTCCCCATGATGGCGTTGCCCAGGTTGAACACCGACATCCCGAAGGACGTCTTCCCCTCGAACTGGCAGAACAGACATAAGATATCATGGCTTCCATACTAGAGTAACATACTAGAGTAAGATACCATTAAGATACTAGTAATATACTAGTAAGATACTGGTAAGATACAGGTAATATACTAGTAAGATACTAGTACGATACTAGAGTAAGATACTAGAAAGATACTGGCGAGATTCTGGTAAGATACTAGTAAGACACTAGAGTAACATACTAGAGTAAGATACCAGTAAGATACTAGTAATATACTAGTAAGATACTGGTAAGATACAGGTAATATACTAGTAAGATACTAGTACGATACTAGAGTAAGATACTAGAAAGATACTGGCGAGATTCTGGTAAGATACTAGTAAGACACTAGAGTAACATACTAGAGTAAGATACCAGTATGATACTAGTAATATACTAGTAAGATACTGGTAAGATACAGGTAATATACTAGTAAGATACTAGTACGATACTAGAGTAAGATACTAGAAAGATACTGGCGAGATACTGGTAAGATACTAGTAAGATACCAGTAAGATACGGGTAACCCAGTGGGTTGTGGTCAGTTGGTTGAGTGAACTCACGTCTGTGAAGCGCGGGTTCTTCTTGTCGTCTATGGCTGAGAGGAACTCCGAGCTCTCGGCTCGCTGGGCTTCTGTGTCCTCGGGTCTGGGGGTGTGAAGACAGCGGTCACAATCCACAGTGAAGAGAAGCTCGAGGCTAGCTAACGTTATGGTTCTCCTCATCACTGACCCTGCTGGTTACACAGTATGACGAAATAAACAGAAGAGATAGGAGCTCTGTCTCTACCATCTCTGGTACGTACCGGGCACTAGGGGCACTACCAGGCACAGCTTCCCCACAGAGGACTGGGATGTAGCGGGCATTAGGGGCACTACCAGGTACAGCTACAGAGGACTGGTACGTACCAGGCATTTGGGGTACTACCAGGTACAGCTTCACTACCGAGGAGTGGCAGTAGAGAACAGAGAGCCAACACCCTCAGTGAGAGGGGGAGAGGGAGAGCCAACAGCCTCAGGGAGAGGGGGATTGACACAGCGCGTGACACACCACCAATTTACTGAATCAGGGAAGACATGTGACAGCACCAGTAGGTAGCCCGAAGCTGCAGGAGGCACACATTCAGCCGGCGGTGAATGGAACCGTTTTATCTTAACCCCTCGACATATCATGGCCAAGGTGACACATGTGGCACTACACGCGGAAGGCATAGGAAAGCCTCACATGATGGAGCCATGCGGTCAGTGTGTCGCTGTGATGTCGTCCAGCCGCTACAGTAGCTACAGAGAGTCCACCTACTTGCCGGCGCCCTCCGCAGGGGCCGCTATAGCCGTGGCGGTGGGGGCTGGGGCGGAGTCGCCGGCCTCGTGGCCCCGACCGTTGGGGACCGGGTTGTCCTCCGCGGGCACGCCCTCAGCGGGCTTCTCCTCGCTCATCTCCCCGCTCATCTCCCCGCTCATCTCCCCGGGCGTCTGGGCTGTGGAGGAACAAGGTGCGGTGTCAGTGCTATGATCGAGGAGAACACGCCGCTTCGGAATCAAGCCACCGGCTCCACCGGACGGGATCCAGAGGGACTCGGGAGAGTGAGAGCAGGGAGCGAGAAGAACGGATTGAGCCATGTGATCCCATATGTGGGAAGAGAAAAACAACGATTTAGTCGGCTCTAGCAAACTCCAGAGCCCTGGAAAATCAAATGGGATGAAAAAAGCACAATATGATTGATTGATGATTGATGAAATATTAGATCAGAATATGTTTTCAGGGAATAAGCTACGAAAAGATGTGAACCGGAAAACCAAAAACCAAAAGTCATTCTGTTATCCGTGTGCCACAAACTAATGTGGCTAACATAGCTCTATTCATAGCTCTAACATAGCTCTAACATAGTGCTTACATAGCTCTAGCATTTCTCTAACATAGCTCTAACATAGCTCGAACATGGCTCTAACATGGCTCTAACATAGCTCTAACATAACTCTAACATAGCTCTAACATAACTCTAACATAGCTCTTACATAGCTCTGACAAAGCTCTGACATACCTATAACATGGCTCTAAAATGGCTCTAACATAGCTTTAACATAGCTTTAACATAGCTCTAACATAGCTCTAACATAGCTCTGACATAGCTATAACATGGCTTAAACATTGCTCTAACATAACTCTAAAATAGCTCTAACCTGGCTCTAACATGGCTCTAACATAGCTCTAACATAGCTAGCTAAAATGGCTCTAACATAGCGCTTACATAGCCCTCACATTCTAAAGAGTGTATATGCAAATGAGCGTCTTGCAATGTGATCAGCATTCCAAGTGAGCTGAATGAGACCCGATGCAAACAAGAGAGAGAGAGGGGAGACCGCATGGACCGCCATCCACCGTAACCATGGGGACAGATGACATGGGCCTCCATCCACCGTAACCATGGGGACAGATGACATGGCCCTCCATCCATCATAACCATGGGGACGGATGACAGGTGCCTCCATCCAGTGGTAGTAGTAGCATAGTAGTTATAGTATTATAGCAGCGGCAGTAGTAGTAAAGTAGTAGTTGTAGCAGCAGTAGTAGTAGTATCAGTACTCGCAGTGATGTTAGAATAGCAGTAGTAGTAGAATTAGGAGTAGTATTAGTAGTAGCAGTGATGGTAGTATAGCAGTAGTAGTAGCAGCAGTATTAGTAGTAGTAGTAGTATTAGTAGTAGCAGTGATGGTAGTATAGCAGTAATAGTAGCAGCAGTGTTAGTAGTAGTGGTAGTATTAGTAGTAGCAGAGATGGTTGTATAGTAGTAGCAGTAGTAGTAGTATTAGTAATATAAATAGTAGCAGTACTATAAGCAGTAGTAGTAGTAGTAGTAGTAGTAGCAGTAGTATTAGTAGTAGAAGTAGTAGTAGTTGTAGCAGTAGTAGCAGTAGTAGTAGCAGTATAGTAGTAGTATTAGTAGTACTATTAGTAGTAACAGTCATAGCATTTGCAGCAGTAGTGAGCTGCCTGTGAACAGACCTGTGTCCTGCCGCTGTGCTTCCCTTGCGCTCCTCTCCCTTTGTGAGGAGGGTCCCGGGCCCTCGTGGTTCTCTCGTGTCCCGAGGCTCCGGGACCCCCGCGGGGCCACCGGTGCTTTGGGGGCCCCTTTAAGAACCATGTGACATGCGTCTCCTGGATGTTTTTCCCCGAAAGCAGGACGGTGTGTGGCGCCCGCTTAGAGACCCCTTCATTGGCTATTCTGCCTACACACCAGTGAAGGGGAGTGGGAGAGGGGCCAGGCCGTGAGGAGGCCCCCAACACAAACAGCGGGTCCCCCGACAAGGCGATGAAAAGAGCCCAACCGGCCCCGACCAGCTAGGAACCGGTTCTAGCCCATTTTTAGTGACTCCATTTTTCTGCTGTCAGTTTTTTCCCCCTCTTCTATTGAGAAGGTCGGAGCCAGCGGCGTCGGTTAGACTTCCTCTACTACCACTCTGGGCGCCACGCGGTGACCCTCCCGCCTCCAATGCCGCCTGGGGCCTCCTCTGCCTCCTCCTCTACCTCCTCCTCTTCCTCCTCCTCTTCTCCATCGACCTGCCCGTTTCACCCTCGTGTTGGGTGTCAGTCTATCTACCCTTTAGAGGAGGTGAACAGACCAGTCTATCTACTGCTCCCCTTTAGAGGAGGTGAACAGACCAGTCTATCTAGGGCTCCCCTTTGCCCCTATGACATGCTGGTGTGTGTGTGTGTGTGTGTTTGTGTGTGTGTGGCCAAGGGGATGTGTGTGTGACCACACGCGTGGGTATGTGTTTGTGTGTGTGTGTGGCTGTGATAGGTGTGTGTGTGTGTGTGTGTGTGTGTGTGTGTGGCCGTGATAGGTGTGTGTGTGTGTGTGTGTGTGTGTGTGTGTGTGTGTGTGTGTGTGTGTGCGTTGCCATGCCCCTGTGTGTGTGGGTGTGTGTGTGTGTGTGTGTGTGTGTGTGTGTGTGTGTGTGTGTGTGTGTGTGTGTGTGTGTGTGTGTATGTGTATGTGTGATTGTGTGTGAGTGCGTGTGCGTGTGTGTGTGTGTGTGTGTGATTGTGCGTGTGTGTGTGTGGCCATGCCCCTGTGTGTGAGTGTGTGTATGTGTGAGTGTGAGGTTGTGTGTGTGTGTGGCTGTGCCCCTGTGTGTGTAGGTGTGTGTGTGTGTGTCTGTGTGGCCGTGCCCCTGTGTGTGAGTGTGTGTGTGTGTGTATTTGTGAGTGTGTGTGTGTGTGTGTGTGTGTGTGTGTGTGTGTGTGTGTGTGTGTGTGTGTGTGTGTGTGTGTGTGTGTGTGTGTGTGTGTGTGTGTGAGTGTGTGTGTGTCTGCGCGGGACCAGGATTCTTGGTGTCCCGCTCCAAGCCGGGCAACGTGGTCGGGCAGCAAAGCCCGACACACAATGGCCCGTGTTGTGCGGTATCCTGGGAACGGGCGCACAACACTGGTGCTATTGTGCCAGGAATCATTATACCGCTCGGGCCCCTTGGCCCGGGGCCCCTGGCGCAGGCCCCTGGCGCGGACCCCCGGCCACTCGAGGGGCTGAAAGGTATTTCACTGGGCCGTAATTGAAGGGAAGCCACCTTGAATTGTGCAGCTGCCAGAATCCTGCACATCATTAGAAGGAGCTCCTCTAGGAAGGGGCTGCTCCGCTAACGGCTAACGGCTAACGGCTAACGGCTAACGGCTCCCTGGTCCATAAAGTCTGACACAGGCTGGGGAGGTACGGACAGATCTGAACTATATCTGATTGGCTGCCTGAGCGTTCATTCCCAGTGGCGTTTCAAACACTACACCTGATTGGCTGGTCAAGGCTCCTCTTATGATAACAGGGGCGTCCGTCGCACGATGGCTCATTTGATGTAGATCAGAGGGGTGTAGAGTGATACATTTGTAAGAAAATATAGATTTCACAGGGATCTCCGAATGTGATCTCACCCTCACCACAGACGCCGCCCCCTTGCCTGGGCTCTGAAATACCTCAATCTATTCCAGGAGTCCTGAGGGGGACCTGATGAACCTATCAGTGGTCAGAGAGCAGGAACAGGAGGATGGGTGAGGAGATGAAGGGGGAGGAAGTGATGAGCAGGAGGCTCCGGAGCGGCTCTCAGAGAGGACCACACCGCTCTGTTCTCTCAGTCAGGCTGTATTTGCTCACCCCCCCCCGGACCCTCGGACGTCAGCCCCCCCCCCCCCTCCCGGAGCTACACGTGCTGGCGCTCTCACACGCCGCTAGGGGATGACGCAGGCGACGACGCGGAGGAACGTCATCAGGGGGGAGGTGGAGGAGGGGAGGGGGGGAGGGGGGAGTGAGGAGGGGGGAGGGTTGGAAATCTGAACCACAGCTCTTTCATTCACCCACCGTGTGTCGCTACGGACTCGTACTCCACATTCCAGTCCAACCTCAGAGTCTGCGTGGAATGTAAGGGTGAGGGGTGTGTGATCATAACCTGTGATCGTGACCTCCTGTGACCTGTGATCATGACCTCCTGTGACCTTTGATCATGACCTCAGAGTCTTCATTGAGCTTCGTTGACCTGTGACTAAGTGCTTGAGCCCCACAGACGTCCCACGGCGGACACATAGTAACGAGTCCCAACTGAATTAGTAATGCTCACAGAGCATTACTAATCTGTGAGAATTTCTTACCCGCTGATTTTTAATACATTTGTATTTAGGTTTTAATTATATTTTTTATCTCTAAATAAATGATGACCCCTTGCTCGGGCACGCCTGTGTGCTTTTATTAAACGCTGCAAAAAATAAAATGACATTTCAGTGACTTAAGAGGCTGTCATGTAACTCCTACTCCTTACTTCATAGCTCCCTTATTAATACTGCGTGAAGTTTTTAAAAGTAGTGCTCAAACTAAAAATATAAAGGTATTTGTGTTTGGCAGAACGAAAGAAAAATCCATCCAAACAGGATGACTACAGAGAAGAGAGGGTTTTTACACCTAGCGGAAATACTTTTTGGACTGACTCATAATTTCCAACAGATTAAGGGATTACAAATTTCGTACAATTTCTGTGATATGAAGCTAATAGACCAGAAAGCTCTCTCTCTCTGGAGAGAAAGGTCTCTCTCTGGAGAGGCGGTCTTCTGCTAATAGACCAGGGAGCTCTCTCTCTCTGGAGAGAAAGGTCTCTCTCTGGAGAGGCGGTCTTCTGCTAATAGACCAGGGAGCTCTCTCTCTCTTTGGAGAGGAACTCTCTCTCTGGAGAGGAGGTATTCTGCTACTAGACCAGAGAGCTCACACACACATAATGGTGGCACTAGATATGGCTCCTTCAATTACGTAATTGAGGATGGACTAAGACTTAAACCATGAAGCATAGAGCGTAGAAGGAACACTATTATTAAACTCAATCATTGATTGGTCATGTAGTCATGCTGTGCATGTCCATCACTAGCATCGCATGTGACCAAAATATTGAGTCTCGTGTAGCAAATAGAAAGCATTACTAGCCAGTAATGACCCGGTTTATGTAAATTCTCATGCTAGCACGTGAATTATTTCACTTCAGCATCCCTTCCTGCTTATATTCCCCTCCCCCATCAACCATGAACCACCTTGGGCCCTGCATGCCTCTCCTCTCTAGCTTTGTTCCTCAGTGCCTCCATCTCTGCCTTCCTGCCCCCCTCTGTCTCCCTCTCTGCCTCCCTCTCTGTCTCCCTCTCTGTCTCCCTCGGTGCCTCCCTGTGTCTCACTCAGTAACTCCCTCTCTGTCTCCTGTTCCTCCCTCCTCTGTTCCTCAGTGCCTACCTCTCTGTCTCTGTCTCCCGCTCAGTCTCTGTCTCTCTATCTGTCTCCCTCTCTGTCTCCCTCTCTGTCTCCCTCTCTGTCTCCCTCTCAGTCTCTGTCTCCCGCTCAGTCTCTGTCTCTGTATCTGTCTCCCTCTCTGTCTCCCTCTCTGTCCCCCTCTCTGTCTCCCTCTCAGTCTCTGTCTCTGTCTCCCTCTCTGTCTCCCTCTATGTCTCCCTCTCTGTCTCTGTCTCCCTCTCGGTCTCTGTCTCTGTCTCCCTCTCTGTCTCCCTCTCTGTCTCTGTCTCCCTCTCTGTCTCTGTCTCCCTCTCTGTCTCTGTCTCCCTCTCTGTCTCCCTCTCTGTCTCCCTCTCTGTGTCTGTCTCTGTCTCCCTCTCTGTCTCCCTCTCTGTCTCCCTCTCTGTCTCTGTCTCCCTCTCTGTCTCTCTCTCTGTCTCCCTCTCCCTCTCTGTCTCCCTCTCTCTCTCTGTCTCCCTCTCTGTCTCTGTCTCCCTCTCTGTCTCCCTCTCCCTCTCTGTCTCTCTCTCTGTCTCCCTCTCCCTCTCTGTCTCCCTCTCTCTCTCTGTCTCCCTCTCTGTCTCTGTCTCCCTCTCTGTCTCCCTCTCCCTCTCTGTCTCTCTCTCTGTCTCCCTCTCCCTCTCTGTCTCCCTCTCTCTCTCTGTCTCCCTCTCTGTCTCTGTCTCCCTCTCTGTCTCTGTCTCCCTCTCTGTCTCTCTCTCTGTCTCCCTCTCCCTCTCTGTCTCCCTCTCTCTCTCTGTCTCCCTCTCTGTCTCTGTCTCTGTCTCCCTCTCTGTCTCCCTCTCCCTCTCTGCCTCCCTCCCTTTCTCCTTCAGCCACAAAGCCCAGAGATATCAGCAAGTAGAGTGAAGGGGAGATTACATCCCAATCAAAGATGTGTGTGTCAGCGTCTGAGTACGTCTGCCCAGCTGTTGGAGCCACGAAGCACGTCAGAGACTATAGAACGCTTTGGGTTCTGCTACTCGTTTAAATACCCCATCATCTGGAAGGCATTATCTCCCACAGGAAGTCCAGGGTTCATCACACACTGGCCCTAATCTGGATTATACCACACAGAAATGATTACAGTCATTGTTCAATCTCATATTGATGGTAGCCTACATCGACAGCCTACATTTACATGATGGAAAACACCCCAGGAGGAAGAAGACCGACCCCACAATGATATTATGAAGCATCTCAGATAGCACACATATAAAGCGTACACTAAATATACTGTATACTACATGTACTAACGTGTAGCATACTAAATATACTGTATACTACATGTACTAACATGGAGATGACCATTCTCCATGAGAGCTGTGGTTTATTTTTACATTTTATTCATGTAGCGAAATTCCAGATTACAGCAGAGATTAGAATATTATCCAAGAGCAGATTAATCTATTTTGTTGCGATTGTTAGCTAAAGTATTCATCTTAATATTGAAATGTATTTTAAATATGTTTGTTGATGCTCATCAATGATTTGGATTCGTCATCATTCTTTGAAGGACTATCTTCAGATGTGTTTGAACAGGGCTAATGTTCTCTCTCTGATCCTCAGCCTGACCGACGCTTTCTCTACTTCCCAGGTGGTTCTGGAAGAGGTCTTCCCCACAGACCCTCCCCCGGCCCCCCACAGCGGACCCACAGCTGCCCGGATCCCCCGGGCCGGACTCCAACGTGGGGTCTGGCCTGAGGGGTCCGCTCGGACTCAGGGAAAAGAACACAGAGAAGCGTTGACACAGCTGGGAGACAGAGGGCCCTGGAGGAGGAAAGAGGAGGAGAGAGGAGGAGAGAGGAGGAGAGAGGAGGAGAGAGGAGGAGGAGGGAGGAGGAGAGAGGAGGAGAGAGGAGGAGAGAGGAGGAGGGAGGAGGAGGGAGGAGGAGAGAGGAGGAGAGAATTGGTATTTCACATTCCATTTCTCTAGCTGCCCTTCGTTGGTATGTGCCTTTTCCTTGACCCCCTTTGGCGTGGTCGAGGACCAAGGGCTCACCTGATAAGGAACGGCTACGTCCCCCCCTTGATGACATCCTGAGGAGTTCCATCAATCATTGAATACCCTCTGGTTGACCAGACTATCGTTTACTTTGGGAGCAAAGCTGTGCTCAGCATCCAGAGACATGTCTGCCACAGTAGAAGTAGTCCTTGCCTTTGCCAATGCATTTCACTTCTCCTCGCGGCGCTCTTAGCGAGACGCAGGGAGAACTTGTATCTGATGCCTGGGATTATTGAATGTTTGTAGTATGTTTGTTTGTATGTTGTTATATGTTTATTACTTTAATAAATGTGCCTTATTGTTATAAGTTTGGATGACCCTATATTCTTAGACTGTTTAGACAGAAACGATTGGCGTGGTGCAAAATCCACCACACATTCACAGAAGGTCCAGATGCTCCTCTGTCAGATGCTGACAGTATAGTTCATATCCGAGCTCTGAGCTCTCTGAGGTGAGACAGAAACAGAAAGGAGGAGAGAGGAGGAGAGAGGAGGAGAGAGGAGGAGGAGAGAGGAGGGTCTGAGGAGGAGAGAGGAGGAGAGAGGAGGCGGGAGGAGGAGAGAAGAGGAGAGAGGAGGAGGGAGGAGGAGAGAAGAGGAGAGAGGAGGAGGGAGGAGGAGAGAAGAGGAGAGAGGAGGAGGGAGGAGGAGAGAAGAGGAGAGAGGAGGGTCGGCTCTGAGGAGGAGAGAGGAGGACCCTGGAGGAGGAGAGAGCAGGGTCTTCTCCCAACAATACTAACATCCTCATCATCATCAACAACGGCCTTCCTCCTCCATCTCTGCACCAGCCGATGCCAGCCCTGTCAGACTTCAGTCATGTGCCCTGAAAACAAAGGCATGAGCCCCCTCCATCACATGGGGCGAGAGAGAGAGAGAGAGAGAGAGAGAGAGAGAGAGAGAGAGAGAGAGAGAGAGAGAGAGAGAGAGAGAGAGAGAGAGAGAGAGAGAGAGAGAGAGAGAGAGAGGCTCCATGGGACCAATGCCTCCATTCAGCTGTGAACACACCTCCCATAGCGAGGTCTCTGCATGGCGGTCCACAGCCCTGCCCTGCCCTGCTGACCACATCACATGGCACCAGGAGGCCCAAATCCCTGCACGGACCCAGACCCTGGCCTGGGTTAAGCAGATCAACGTGCTGCTTAATGCTCAAATATCCAGCCTAAGAGCTGCCGCAGGAGCACAATGCCTAACCCTAAACCTGACCCTAACCCTAACCCTAACCCTAAACCTGACCCTCACCCTCACCCTCACCCTCACCCTCACCCTCACCCTAATCCTAACCCTCACCCTAACCTCACCCCCACCCCCACCCTAACCTCACCCTAACCGTCACCCTCCCCCTCCCCCTCACCCTAACCCTCACCCTCACCCCAACCCTAACCCTCACCAGGGCGCTGGGCCATCAGCGGCTCCAGGGAGGATCTGTAATGGGCCCTTATATGGGCCTTCCCAATGGGTATTTCACATTCCATTTCTCTAGCTGCCCTTCGTTGGTATGTGCCTTTTCCTTGACCCCCTTTGGCGTGGTCGAGGACCAAGGGCTCACCTGATAAGGAACGGCTACGTCCCCCCCTTGATGACATCCTGAGGAGTTCCATCAATCATTGAATACCCTCTGGTTGACCAGACTATCGTTTACTTTGGGAGCAAAGCTGTGCTCAGCATCCAGAGAGCTGTCTGCCACAGTAGAAGTAGTCCTTGCCTTTGCCAATGCATTTCACTTCTCCTCGCGGCGCTCTTAGCGAGACGCAGGGAGAACTTGTATCTGATGCCTGGGATTATTGAATGTTTGTAGTATGTTTGTTTGTATGTTGTTATATGTTTATTACTTTAATAAATGTGCCTTATTGTTATAAGTTTGGATGACCCTTTATTCTTAGACTGTTTAGACAGAAACGATTGGCGTGGTGCAAAATCCACCACACATTCACAGAAGGTCCAGATGCTCCTCTGTCAGATGCTGACAGTATAGTTCATATCAGAGCTCTGTTCAGGAGAGGCGTTTAGGAGGAGTTTCTGTCTCACCACTAGACAGAGGAGATCAGGTTCAGGACAGACTTCAGGCCACCAGGCCTCCTTGGTCTCAGACTCCGCTGGAGGTGAATTTCATTTGGAAAAAATGTCTCCATACACGTCATTTCGTAAACAAAAAAAACACGTGCAGTCTATGAGTGTGTGCGCCGCGTGTGCGAGTGTGTGGCGGTAAGGGCAGGTACAGAGATGCTCATGCTGTCAGCATCACTGCTCTCCATGAGGCGTGATGACTCAGGAGCTGTTTCATCTATCAGCTGACTTCTATTATTCCCACTGATCAATCAGGGACATTTATACTAATTCAAATGTAAAGCCTGCTTCTCCTTCATTAAAACTTCTACTGAATCAGCGAGATCCACCTTTAGAAGAGCAGTCATGGCCAGACGGATATATCATAATATCACTAATGTGCTCTCAGACAGCAGCCCTTGTCGACCGTGTAGATCTAGAGACTATGTCCTCTCAGACAGCAGCTCTAGAACGTGTAAATCTACGTTAGGACCGGACCCGTCAGCCGTCAGCTGTCACCGTCGCTGAGCGACGCTATAACATGTCTCCAGTGTAACCCAGGACAGTCGGACCTACAGTAGGACCACTACCAATAACGTCGTAAATATGCGATGCCTTACCAGCAGGTGTCCTCCAACAACTCCAATTATCCACACACCGATCAGATGATTCGAGATAACTCGAGATGACTCGCTGTCCTCCTCAGAGATGACTCAATGTCCTCCGAGTCGTTCTTGGGGACAGTTGGTGTATTCCGTGGCAGAAGCGTGCGAGTCTCAGCGGTGTCAGGGTCTCAGTGTGAGGGTCTCTGTGTGAGGGTCTCAGCAGTGTGAGGGTCTCAGCGTTGTGTTAATGGCATGTGTACCCAGCAGATCGTCCTGATAATCTGTTGAAGGTGGGATGTGGAGCGAGCGAGGTTCCGCCCCCTTGGTGGAGGCAGGGTCCGGGCTCCGCCCCTGAAGATGCAAGCTCCGCCCCCTCGATGGGGACAGGCTCCACCCCCTAATGGAGGAGGGGTCCAATCAATGTGTCCGTCGTGCAGGACCAGGGCGCGCGCCTAACCTGGTTCCCAGGCTCAGCTCGCGGTGGGACAGGATGCTCCACGCGGGCGGTATTGGGGTGAGAGGGCGGGAGTTGGTTACATGGGTTTAACGGCAAGAGGGAGGCGGGTCTTCTAATGGAGGGATATCCTTTTTTGCATTAACCGAATATTCAGCAGATTCCATATTTATTTTCCTTATCGTTCCTGTTGGTTTTCTTGCCATGATCTTATTATTTTCGGTCTGGTTTCTTTTAACTGGCGCATAACGGCTCACGTGAAGTAAGAGACCGGAAGTATCTGTTTGGTAGACCGGGATAACGCTAACATCCAGGATGTTCTCTGCCTGAATTTCAGAGGGAATATTTAAACCTCAACTACAGCTTTGTCTCTTACAATCTCCTTATTCACGTGATCCAAAAAATAAATTTGCAAAGATGTTCCATTATGAAATTATGTGTTTTATAATTTTTGTTGCAGAATATTTTTTTTGATTGGGCTATGGCGAGTACAAATGATTAGTGACAGTAATCGCTTTCAGTAGCATCCCCGCGTGTCCCTGAGGGTCGCGCGCACAGTGGATGCTGTTTCTAGGTCAGCGACGGGAGCGCGTTGTGACGTCACAGCGCCGGAGGAGCTGTCCTCTCCGTCAGTATCATTGTGCTCACTGAGGTAGAGAATCTCCCTGTTGGGCCTGTTTCTATTGCTACATCAAAACACTACTTTACAATGCTAATTAATTTAATTAATGTGATATTTATTTGTTTGTGTGTAGGTGCGCACACACCTGCGTGGGTGCATGCATTCATGTGTGTGTGTGTGTGTCATTCTGCATCATGAACTGAGATACTCTGCTCATTCCTATGACGAAACCAGTCAACCTGTAGGGAGGTGACTGGGTGGAGAACCAGTCTGTTCCCTTCAGGCTGGCAGAAGAGGGGACATCTCCCCGGAGAAGATGGGTGGTGAGGAGGGGGGGGGGGGTTAGGTTGAGGAGGGGAGAGAGGGTTAGGGGAAGGAGGGGAGAGAAGGTTAGGGGGAGGAGGGGAGAGAAGGAGAGAGCTAATAAAGTGTCCTTTGAACATGCAATTTGACCACTAATAGGATGGTAATGTAAGGTTTTGTTTATGATTAAGAAATTATTAGGATGACATCATTCTCCCCCCCCTATCACTCTCGGTGGGGGGGCGCTCTTTGAATGACCTTTCAGCTCCTCATTAGGCCATTAACGCTCGCCAGGAGAGAGGACCCCATGACCCATATAATACACTATCATAGAACATTCAAGAGAATAATAAGCCTCGACGAGCATGGACCTGCTCTCAAACATCGTCCAAGAAGCTGTCTCTATTGTATTTACTCAGTCATCCGTATTTTTAATTATTATAGTTTATAACCCAAATTAAATATCTTTACAATCTTTGTACATTGTGGTAGAGATGCCAACATTACATATAAGCACCACCGTGATAGGGACACATTAAGAGGGCAAAGACCGCAGAGTTTACTAACCGGGAGTATGGACCAGAACATTACCACGATCATTAGTACAATTAGAGTAATTCATCACTGTAACATGAGCTGGTGGTGATATTAATACATCTGTTTCCAGGAAGCAGAGGCTGCAGGATGTAATCAAGTGGAAAGAGTTATGAAGCCATCTCTTCGAGAAAAATTTGCAGCTATACGTTTGGTCACTGAATCAGGAAAAGAAATGCGAGTATGATAGGACTATACTCTGGAAAGCTTATCCAGTTTTAAAACCCAAACTAATTAATCTGCACTAATCTGAAATTAAACTCAAATTTATTTTGATCTGATCGCATCCCACCTGTAGATCAGCATATTAAACGTTTTACTAAACTCCTAGTGGGTTTTCACAAGGCCAATCGATCTGATCTAACTAAGACTGCCCCTTGACAGTCTGAAGCGTATGACAGGCGGTCTGCTGGATGGCTTTAGGAACGACAGAACATCAAACACAAGCCAGAAGGGAACCAAACACAACTTTATGTACAAATACAGACTTTACAAACCGCACACAGTGCAGTCCTGGCATCCGTTTAAATCAATTGGAGAAAAAAAAATAGGCATTTACAAAGACAAAATATATCTTTTGCAGTTATAAAGAGTCTTGAGTAAAAAAAACAAATCAAAGATAGACGATCTCCTGATGGTCGTCTTGAGGAACGTCCAGCTAGAGAAAACCAAACCTCAGTCGATCTCCGTGAAGCGGGCGAACATGGCCTTCTTCACAGCGTCCTTGTAGGTGTCAGAGGCTGAGAGCTCGTAGGCACTGCCCTTGATGCCGAGACCAGTACCTTTAGTTCGTAGGGACGCCTGGGGACAGAGTGGAGTTACAACACACTCAGACGGACACAGACACACACACAGTCACAGACACACAGTCACAGACACACAGTCACAGACACACAGATACAGACACACAGTCACAGACACACAGTCACAGACACACAGTCACACACTGCAGAGGTGCTCACCGCGATGGGGGCGGTGATGCCCTGCTGGTTGCGCCCCAGCCCCGTGCCCTGCTGCCAGCCCATGGCCTGCAGCATCTTGCTGCCGATGTGGTCGCTGCTCAGCCCGTCCTTGGTGGGCTGCTCGTAGTTCCTGGAGAGGGAGAGTCGAGATGAGACCTTCTACTGCTGTACTGACTGCTGAGGAGTCATGGTGCTGAGGGGCTCAAGATGCTGAGGTTGTCATGGTACCGAGGGGGTCATGGTACCGAGGGGGTCATGGTACCGAGGGGGTCATGGTACTGAGGGTGGCAAGGTGCTCACAGGGTGGGTGAGGGTGCAGGAGGTGGGTGTCACGGTACTTAGAGATGTCATGGTGGGTGTCATATACTAGAGCTGTAGCGACGCGTCGATGACGTCAAAAATTCGTAGACGTCTTTCAACAGAGAAATGGACGAAAGTCACAATAAAGGAAAATGTCCGCGCACGAAATCATCAAAGGTATGGAAGTACTTCAAGTTAAGTCCTAAACGGAAAGGTGTTGTGATTTGCACTCTTTGCCAAATGGAGTTGGCATATCACAAGAGCACGACAGCAATGTTGGAGCATCTCAAACGAGAAAGTATCTCGTGCGCATGAGAAAGTATCTCGTGCGCATGAGAAAGTATCTTGTGCGCACGAGAAAGTATCTCATGAGCACGGGGAAATATCGTGCGCATATCACTGGCAGTGTGTGTGTGTGTGTGTGTGTGAGTGTGTGTGTGTGTCCTCAGCGAGTAGGTGGACGAGCGAGGAGAGCGAGCGATAGCGTGCGTGTCAGTCTAGTGAAGTCATGAACGAGTCCGGTTGTGTGTAAGAATAAAGTACCCAGCCTGTCAAGAATCGGTGGCCGCTTCATTCCATCATATTCCGACCTATAAGCAGACTCACTGTCGGTCAAAGTGAAGGGTCATGCCCCCGAGAGAGCATCGGCCCTGGAGGGAATGTATCACCGGTGCTCCTCGGTCTGGGAGCCGACAGCAGGAAAGATGTAACTAACCATCTCGTAGTTGGAGGCGGAGCGCAAGAGAGTATACGCACACATTTTTTTCATGTCCCTTTACGGGTTCCGTATTAAATAAAGTATATTATTAAGAATTTTTTGGTATTTATTTGAGATACATTATGGTTTTTATTAATCGAGCAACAGAAAAATAGATAATCGTCCAATTAGTCATTAGATTAGTCGACTAATCGATAAAATAATCGCCCGATTAATCGTTTAATAAATAATCGTTTACCCCCAGCCTTATCATATACTCACACGAAGGGTGGGGGTCATGGTGGGGGGGTCATGGTGGGGGGGTCATGGTGGGGGGGTCACGGTGGTGGGGGTCACGGTGGTGGGGGGGTCACGGTGGTGGGGGGGTCACGGTGGTGGGGGGGTCACGGTGGTAGGGGGGGTCACGGTGGTGGGGGGTCACGGTGGTGGGGGGTCACGGTGGTGGGGGGGGTCACGGTGGTGGGGGGGGTCACGGTGGTGGGGGGTCATGGTGGTGGGGGGTCACGGTGGTGGGGGGGTCACGGTGGTGGGGGGGTCACGGTGGTGGGGGGGTCACGGTGGTGGGGGGGTCACGGTGGTGGGGGGGTCACGGTGGTGGGGGGGTCACGGTGGTGGGGGGGGTCACGGTGGTGGGGGGGGTCACGGTGGTGGGGGGGGTCACGGTGGTGGTGGGGGGGTCACGGTGGTGGGGGGGTCACGGTGGTGGGGGGGGTCACGGTGGTGGGGGGGGTCACGGTGGTGGGGGGGGTCACGGTGGTGGGGGTCATGTACTCACACAGTGGGTGCTGGCGCCTCGTAGCTCTTCTTCTTCTTGGGCGCGGGCGGCTCCGGCACGCCGTACTTCTCCCTGCGCTCGGCGGCGCGGTCTCGGTACTTCAGCTGGGGGGAGAAAGACGTTACAGAGGACCGTCTGTAACGTGCACCTTCCTCTTCAGAAGATCAACAGAAGACCCTCACCTCCGTCTCCCTCCTCTCCAGCTCCTCCAGCTCCGCCTCCGTCAGCTTCGCCTTTCTCTGGATCTCCAGGTTTTGCTACAGAAAGGATGAAGGAGAAGACAGTGTTGGGTATTGGACACGACGGATCACCCCCTCATGAAGAGAGACCCACCCCGATGAAGAGAGACCCACCCTAATGAGGAGAGACCCACCCTGTTGAGGAGAGACCCACCCCGATGAGAGACCCACCCTGATGAAGAGAGACCTACCCTAATAAAGAGAGACCCACCCTAATGAAGAGAGACCCACCCTAATGAAGAGAGACCCACCCTAATGAAGAGAGACCCACCCTAATTAGGAGACCCAGCCTAATGAAGAGAGACCCAGCCTAATGAGACCCACCCTAATGAGGAGAGACCCACCCTAATGAGGAGACCCACCCTAATGAGGAGAGACCCACCCTAATGAAGAGAGACCCACCCTAATGAAGAGAGACCCACCCTAATGAAGAGAGACCCACCCTAATGAAGAGAGACCCACCCTAATGAAGAGAGACCCACCCTAATGAGGAGAGACCCACCCTAATGAGGAGAGACCTACCCTAATAAAGAGAGACCCAGCCTAATGAAGAGACCCACCCTAATGAAGAGACCCACCCTGATGAGGAGAGACCCAGCCTGATGAAGAGAGACCCACCCTAATGAAGAGAGACCCACCCTAATGAAGAGAGACCCAGCCTAATGAAGAGAGACCCAGCCTAATGAAGAGAGACCCACCCTAATGAAGAGAGACCCACCCTGATGAAGAGAGACCCACCCTGATGAGGAGAGACCCACCCTGATGAGGAGAGACCCACCCTGATGAGGAGAGACCCACCCTGATGAGGAGAGACCCACCTTGATGAGGAGAGACCCACCCTGATGAGGAGAGACCCACCCTGATGAAGAGAGACCCACCCTAATGAAGAGAGACCCAGCCTAATGAAGAGAGACCCAGCCTGATGAAGAGAGACCCACCCTGATGAGGAGAGACCCAGCCTAATGAAGAGAGACCCACCCTGATGAGGAGAGACCCACCCTGATGAGGAGAGACCCACCCTGATGAGGAGAGACCCACCCTGATGAGGAGAGACCCACCCTGATGAGGAGAGACCCACCCTGATGAGGAGAGACCCACCCTGATGAGGAGAGACCCACCCTGATGAGGAGAGACCCACCCTGATGAGGAGAGACCCAGCCTAATGAAGAGAGACCCACCCTGATGAGGAGAGACCCACCCTGATGAGGAGAGACCCACCCTGATGAGGAGAGACCCACCTTGTGCAGGTCTGAGAGCTGCGTGTGGCGCCGCAGGGCGTCCCCGTTGGGGAACTGGCGGCGGCACAGCAGGCAGGCCATCTTCCTCCAGTCCACCAGGCCCTCGTCCTCCTCCAGCCGCTCTCCGCCCACCGCCTCCTCAGGGTCGCTGTCCCCCCCGCTGTAGGAGGCCACCAGGGGCTGGGGACAGGGGGCGTATACAAGGAAAGGCAACTTTATTTATAAAGCACTTTTCATACACAAGGCAGACTCCAAGTGCTTCACATATGAACCTTGTCATACAATAAAATACTAGATAAGTAAAAGAAAACATTAGTAAAATAGATAGATAATAAAGGCAAAGTTAAAATAAAATAATATAAGATCAACAGTCTGATCTTAGGAGGGTGCTGCTCATGTTCTACGCCTACGTCCTCCGCCTATGACCTCCACCTCCACCTATGTCCTACGTCCTGCACCTCCTGCTCCACACTCACCGGGGCCACCACCTCCTGCGGCTCCACCATCCTCACCGGCTCCTTCATGAAGGGCAGCATATCCAGGAGGCCACTTTGCTGAAAGTGAAGCATTGGAGAGATCCATCACACACTGGACACAAGAGATCCACTCTACTCACATGAGATCCACTCTACACACACACTAGAAACAAGAGATCGACTCTACAGTAGCTGAGGTACTTAATGGACAGAACGCTCTCTGAGGCTGAAGTACAAAATGGAAAGAACCTTCATATCTGAGAAGCTAAGGTACAAGATGGACAGAACCCTCTCTGAGAGACTGAGGTAGTTAATGGACAGAACCCTCTCTGAGAGACTGAGGTACGTAATGGACAGAACCCTCTCTGAGAGACTGAGGTACGTAATGGACAGAACCCTCTCTGAGAGACTGAGGTACGTAATGGACAGAACCCTCTCAGAGAGACTGAGGTACGTAATGGACAGAACCCTCTCTGAGAGGCTGAGGTACGTAATGGACAGAACCCTCTCTGAGAGGCTGAGGTACGTAATGGACAGAACCCTCTCTGAGAGGCTGAGGTACGTAATGGACAGAACCCTCTCTGAGAGGCTGAGGTACGTAATGGACAGAACCCTCTCTGAGAGGCTGAGGTACGTAATGGACAGAACCCTCTCTGAGAGGCTGAGGTACGTAATGGACAGAACCCTCTCTGAGAGGCTGAGGTACGTAATGGACAGAACCCTCTCTGAGAGGCTGAGGTACGTAATGGACAGAACCCTCTCTGGGAGGCTGAGGTACGTAATGGACAGAACCCTCTCTGGGAGGCTGAGGTACGTAATGGACAGAACCCTCTCTGAGAGGCTGAGGTACGTAATGGACAGAACCCTCTCTGGGAGGCTGAGGTACGTAATGGACAGAACCCTCTCTGAGAGGCTGAGGTACGTAATGGACAGAACCCTCTCTGAGAGGCTGAGGTACGTAATGGACTGACCTTCTTCTCAAAGAGGGTGAATCCTGCGTCCGCTGCGGCCGACTCCTTCCTCTCCTCCTGGCGGGCCGGGCCCAGACCCCCCCTCTCCTTCTGCTTGTTCATGCTCTTGGCCCAGCGCTGCATGTCCTTGGCGATCTGTCGGAAGACATGGACAGACATGGACAACAAGTTACAGGTAGGCTTGCACGATTCGGGGAAAAATATGAATCACGATTCTTTACGTTAGAATTGATATCATGATTCATTGCCACGATTTCTTTCTCACGAAATGTAATTTTTATTGCACACATGAACCATGACAAAAATAGTTTTTTGGCCCCTCTAGCATGTTGGGTTTCATATGGCCCTTTATAACTGATTAAAGTGCAGTATCAAAAATGGATTTATTTATTTTGTACATATAGCAGCACATTGTCTTTAATTGCTGGCCTTTTATAACTACTGAACCAACTCCACACACCAGTAAATTAAGGCTTAAAAAAATTCAAAAATTTAATCCACACAGGGGCGAATCAAGATCGCGATTTTATAACGATTTATCGTGCAGGCCTAGTTACAGTCTTTTTAAGACCATTATGAATCCAATGTAAGACCTATAAAGACCTAACAGGTGGAGGGCAGCGGTCAGGTACCTGCTGGGCCGACTTGCTCTTGGGTTTCTCCTTCTTCTCCCTGGCCTCTCTGGTGGACGGGGTGTCGGGGGCGGGGCCTGGGCCGCTGGGGGCGGGCCCGCTGGCGGAGGCCTGGTCGGCGGGGGCGTCCGTGGCCGAGGGAGCGGGGAGGTAGGTCTGGGTGTCCCCGTCCCAGTAGACGTACTGCTGGGTCTGGGCGTTGTAGAAGTACTGCGGAGGACAAGTCGGCCAGCTGCTCAGACAAACTCCATCCCTAACCCGGGTCGGCTTAGCTCAGGAGGAAGAGCAGTTGCCACGTAACCGAAAGGTTGCTGGTTCGATCCCCGGCTCCTCCTAGCTGAGTGTTGATGTGTCCCTGAGCAAGACACTTAACCCTAACTGCTCCTGACGAGCTGGCTGTCGCCTTGCATGGTTGACTCTGCCGTCGGTGTGTCAATGTGTGTATTAACCGATGTAAGTCGCTTTGGATAAAAGTGTCTGCTAAATGCCCTAATTGTAGTTGTAACCCAAATATCACAGCCAATACCGGAGCATACTGGACAGTGTAGTCACAAGTTGGGTTCAGATGACCTAAATAATAATAATTTCTTACATTTATTTAGTGCTTAAGGTAACCAAAGTGATTTATAGTGAAGGGGGGACCTCACCAACCACCAACCAATGTGTAGCACCCACTTGGGGTGATGCATGGCAGCCAATCGGCGCCAGAACGCTCACCACACACCAGCTCGAGGCGGAGAGTGAGGGAATTAATGAATCAGCCAATTATACCGGGGGATGATTAGGGGGCCGGATTGAATGAGCCTGGTCGGGCAGTTTTAGCCAGGACCTCCATGCTAGAATGAAGGCTAAAGTAAACGCCACACTACGCCGTTCTACAGAACCTTTGGGAGGGCACTCACCTGGCTGCTGGGGTCGTAGTAGAGGCCGGACTGGGGGTCGTAGTAGAACCCTGAGGCCTCATCGTACTGGTACGTAGACATGTCTGGGACCACTGGAGGTTAAATAAAACATGACAACTTAGGACACCATCCTGTCCATCAGAGGTTCCATCATGTGCTCCCCCTCCCTCCCCCCCCGGCCCGGTCAGACCACCTACCGGTCTGGAGCGCTGGGGTGGCGGCCTGGCTGGGGCCGGGCAGGGGGCCCCCCGGCCCGGGGCCCGGGGCCGAGGTCCTCCGCTGCCCCGCGTCCAGCTGCCCCTGCGGGGGGTGGCTCTGGAGGGCCACAGGAGAGAGCCCACGTCAGAACCCAACTACAGACCCACACGCGTCACACTTCCTGCGAGGAGATCGTCACTTCCTGTAATGCGCCTCGTATCTTAAGAGTGCATGGGGCTTCTTCCAGTCTAAAGAATCCCAGAGGTGTCCAGGCCCGTCTGCTCCTTATAGGGTTATAACCGGAGGGTAGCACTGGATAAAGGGTCCGCCTAACGACTCAGTAGTGAATCCCAGGTGTGGTCTACCTGTATAGCCGGCTGGCCGATGAGGACAGGCTGGTACAGCAGCACCCCGCCTGCAGCAGGGAGCAGAGCCTTCACCCCAGGGGCAGCTGAGGCAGAGAGCACAGGTTCAACTGAGGACTCGACCCAACTCACATCAAGACTGTCTAACCCCAACCCCAACACACAACCAAGACTGGCAGTCTGAGCCACTCTCCCTACCACCTACTTCCTAGCGGTCTGAGCCACTCTCCCTACCTCCTACTGCCTAGCGGTCTGAGCCACTCTCCCTACCTCCTACTGCCTAGCGGTCTGAGCCACTCTCCCTACCTCCTAGCAGGCCGTCTCCAGCGTTGGGGACCGGTGCTTCCGGCTGCTGCGGCCACACCTGGTAGCTCTGCCCCTGGGATGGAAGGACGTATTTAGGCCTCAACCCTCTGGATCTAGAGCCTCAATAGAGCAGCACCCTGACCTCCTACCTGAGGGAACGCTGCGTACGCCTCCTGCAGCGGAGCGTAGTCCGGGGCGGCGCCCAGACCCTGCTGCAGCTGAGGGACGGAGAGAGGAGACCACCGTTACACACTGGCACTGACGGGGGGGGGGGGAATGTGGGTGTCAAAGACTGCGTGTTCTGTCCTCACATGGCTGGAGGACCACTGGGCCGCGGCAATGGCCGTGCAGGCCACCGACAGAGCGTTGGCCCGGACTCCCTCTGGCTGCGCCGAGTCTCTGCAGAGGGGAAACAAACCTGTTGGTGAGAGGAATGAAACCACGGGATGGAACACAATACGGCGGTACCGCTTCGTCACTCACTTCCGGGCGCTCTTGGCATAGTCCACACCGATGGTCTTGCCATCCAGCTTGAGAGGAGGTTGAAGGCCCTGGAGAATGGTGAGGAGCTGAGAGGCCTCCTGGAAGATATCAAGGAGGAGTTAGGAGACGGAGAAGAGCCCCTGGCCACGGTGGTAGAGCATTTATAATAACATTTAGGGCATTTAGCTTTCATCAAACGCGGCTTTCAACGGTTAACACGACCTAGCAACCTTGGCTCCGGTTACTGAGCTATTGCCGACCCAGAGCAAGGTAGCTTACCAGAGGGGAGGACAGCTGGACGAAGGCGAAGCCCCGGTTCTGCCCGGTCTGCTTGTCCTTGATGAGCCGGATGTTTCCGGAAGACAGGTTGGCGTAGGGCGCCAGCAGGTTTAGGATGGCGTGGACCATGGTAAGAGGCCCGATGTTTCTCAAAATGATGGCTGTAGATGGAGCAACAATGGAAGAAGCAATCATTAGGCTGCATTTTATACAGTACTTTTAATTCAAGCCCGACCACCAACAGAACTCACTGTCTCCGTTGTAATCTCCAGTATGTAGAGACTCGTTGGCGCCGCTTGCCCCGACACACTCCCCGTCTGTAGAAACATCAGGGTGGCAGGATCAGGAGAGAGACCACCACGGTCACACCTTCAGACTCGCTGGGTCAAGGAGAATGTGGACCAAAGAGCTCATCTTACCAACTTTGTCGGCACCACATCTGAAACACTTCAGCCTCTTCCGGAAGTTATACAAGCCGCACTGTGAGAAACAAGGCGTGGGGTTAATTCAATAAAATACAGTTCTAACCTCTGTTAAAAGAAGAGGATCAATATTTTACAGAAACACTTACAGAATTGCACAACCAGTTCTCAAACTTCTGTCTTCTGTTGCTGTAGTGCATGGCAACGGGTTTCCCATGGATCACCAACTTATTCTGAAAGTCCAAAACAACAAGTTACGACACGCCCTCACGGAAGGTGAGGTTTTTAACTATCCCACCCCATGAGTACGACCGGCAGGAACGGGAGAAGAGAGCTCAACGCACTTAGAGAGTAGAGAGTAGAGAGAGAGAGAGATTAGATAGTGAAGAGATTGAGAGAGAGAGCCAGACTGAGAGAGCCAGAGAGAGAGAGAGAGCCAGAGAGAGAGAGAGAGCCAGCGAGAGAGAGAGAGAGAGAGAGAGAGAGACAGAGAGAGAGAGAGAGCCAGCGAGAGAGCGAGAGAGAGAGAGCGAGAGCGAGAGCGAGAGAGAGAGAGAGAGAGAGAGAGAGAGAGGGTGTGTGCGGGGGAACTTGTGCTGGGCAGTGACCCTACGTGTTTCGGACCGGAGGGCTGCCAGCTCGTCCTTGTCTCGTTCCAGTCTTCGGATTTTAAATGGAGGCGAGAACAAGGGACTGAGCTGGAGCAGTGTGAGGAAACTTCTGAAGACTAGTCAGGACTGATTGGAGGAGGCCCACACACTCAAATAAAAAAGGACAAAGGCCTTGTTTTTCACCCCCAAAACTATCATCTTATCTGTCAACATTTTCTTTCTGAATAACCTCTGGTTCAAACCCCCAAACCCATTTCCACATAATAAGAATAAGAATAATAATTTGCCAGTTGGCTAATAAATACACCTGAGCAGTGGATTGATTTTGGTCTTGTCAGCAAAAGTTCTGATGTAACGTTTATACGTCATCAAAAAATGAACAAATAAGAAATTAACTCAAAAATAAAAAATAAACATGTGATGTTGACTAAAAAACACGAGCTGTCAGGTGTCTACATTTCTCCAACAGGATTTAGTCCTTTATGATTATTCAAATCATAGTGTCTGTAATTGGGGGCTCTAATCTCCAAGACAGATTCTAGACTTGGTGATCGTTCAACCTGGTTGTTCTCCATCCACCGGGAAGCATCTTGCAAGTGATAAAACTCCACGAAGGCGAAACCACGGCTTAAACCTAGAGACAGCATTCAAATATAGACGGGGGGGTTAGTGAGAAGGCCTCGTCATAACATTCAGTCAGTTGGCTGTACACTCCACAGTACACATCGAGTGGAGCTCGCCTAAAGGGTGTGGATGGCGGCTTTAGCATGTCCCTGATGTTCACGTTTCTACCGCCTTACCTGGCAGTCCTACAGTCACTCCTCCTTCATACAAATGCAAACAACAAGAGGTCTCTCTGACAGTACTATCATCTGCTTTGAGGAGGGGCAGAGGGTCGGCACAGGGCGGCGCGTGGATCACAACGCTCTCTGAACATGCAACACCAACCTGTCCTCTTTCTCATCAGGCGGACGTCCACAGGCTGGGGTCCCTGGAGCTCTTCCAGGGCCAGTCGGATCTGAACACAACAGCAGTTAGTGGTCCCCGTGTCTCCATGGGGTTCGGACATGGAGTGATGCTCGATTCTAGAACAGAGACTCACGTCCTCCTCGACGACGTGCAGGGACAGACCCCGGAGCATCACCGTCTTGCTCTCCTCCTCCGGCTCCATCCTGTAGTCCTGGTCTGGGTAGTCTGCGTCGTACTCGTCATCGGACCGGTCACTGAGGTGCCGCTTTCTCCCCCTCTGCACAGACATCACATTGGGTTAGCCCTAACCCTTACCCTAATCCCAGGGTTATAAGTACTGGACGAAGGTATTGCACAACGTGGTGAAGCCACTGACCTCAGGACTGTCTCTGCGCTCCTCGAAACACTCCTGCTCGTCACCCCAGCGGCGGTCAGAATCTCTTTCCGTGTCTCTCTTTCTGCTCTCGTACCGGTCCGACTCCTCTCTACCCCCCAGCGAGCCATAGCGCCCGCTGCGTTCGCCCCGGCTGGGCCTGCAGACCGTTAAGTACAGGTGGTCAGCATCAGCAAAACATACCAACAATAGAAGAACAACGTTTCCAGTCCAGTCCGTACCTTTTATCTGCTCCCATGGGCTCAAACATACTCCACTGCACAGGATGGTCACAATTCTGGGAGAAAGACAAAGACACGGTCCAAAGTTAAGTTATCGGTCAATGCGAGTCTGGTACTAAATCTATTGACACTTTGGAATCCAATCTGTCTCCAATCGCCCCCAAAATCGCCTCCATTTAAGGAAACTGGCGTTGGTTCAATGCCCACCTAGATGGTGGAAGACGCGGTGCACAAATCGATTAATTGATGGACTGATTACATTTGTTTAAGGTGATTTGATATCAAATCCCCAGACCAGTGATCAGGAGAAACAGTGACTCGGGAGAACCAGTCATCAGGTGAACCAGTGATCAGTAGAACCAGTCATCAGTAGAACCAGTAATCAGTTGAACCAGTTATTACTCAGGAGAACCAGTGATCAGGAGAACCAGTTACTAAATTGTGATTAGCCGTTAGCTCTCCTCGCTGGAGGCGGCTGTCTTTCCGGACGTGACAGGAGGTGAAGATACACTTTACCTTCAGAAGCTGATCCCGACCTTGCTCCTCGGTGCATAAACGTATCGTCTGTATTCTATTATTTATTCTATTATGTTTCTCTAAACAGTAAAGAACGAATGTCGTCGGAGTGGTGAAGCGACCCGACCCGGATGCAGCATATATTCCACTTCCGGCGGCTGGCGACGCATTCCTCCGCGTGACCCGATTATGAATATTATGATATATATAATAATATTATTATGATGAACCCATTTCTTCTTGTCTCCAAAACAACCTTTTATTTAATTCTTTATATCAACCATTTAACAGACTCCACTCTCTCTGGAATGTCATGATGTTTGTACTTCACATTAGTGTTGGATATTGAAATCTATATATATCAAAAACTGTATATCAAACTCTAAAGTTCAACAGAAGAATGCAGGGTGCTGACACATTTGAGATATTTTAGACATAGTTATATGATAGACAGACGGACAGACAGACAGACAGACAGACAGACAGACAGACAGACAGACAGACAGACAGACAGACAGACAGACAGACAGAAGAGAGGCATGGAGGGATAGAATAAAGAAGGGGGGTGGGGGCAAAGGGGGAGGAGGTGCTGGTGGGTCTTGGATTGCTGATAGAGAATATAACCAGGATAACCTGTGGCATGCTGAGCGTTAAATACCACTTCCACACCTCGAGGAGGCGGTCCACCTCCCCCTCTAATGAAACACTGAGCAGCTCAAAGCTACCGTTGACTTCAGAGCTGCATTTCTCCACCAGCGGATTTCCACTGAGTAGCTTTTCTAGGTTGAATATCAGAGATGAGATCGTGTCACTGAGTCCAGGGACACCCAGAGACCCCCGGACCCACCCCAAGTGACCAAAAACATCCAGATACCCCCAGACCCTAGTGGCAACAGACATCCAGATACCCCCATACCCCCACCCCTAGTGTCCACAGACATCGAGAGACCCCCAGAACCCCAGCCCTAGTGTGTCCACCGACATCCAGAGACCCCCAGACCCTAGTGACAACAGACACCCAGAGACCCCCATACCCCCACCCCTAGTGACCACAGACATCCAGAGACCCCCAGACCGCCCCCCAGTGTCCACAAACATCCACAGACCCCCAGACCCCGAGAGACCGAGAGACTGTCCTGGTGTCCAAAGACTTCCAGAGACCCCCACCCCTAGTGACCACAGACAGACATAGCGTGCTGTGAGGACAGAGTGGCCGGACAGGTTCCCCAGCTGGGTGACCCCGGCCTACCAGGGCCTTTGACAGGAGGCAGGACGGCCACTGATGGCGTTGTCCTCCTGGAACAAAGGCCTTCGTTGGCCTTTCCTGACACAAGGTGAAGCTACAATGGACTCTCACATCAGACGCTCACTTCCACCGCTCTTTCTCTCCGTCTTGCTGCGGTGGAAGATCTCCCTTTGAAAAGGTATTCTGTATTCTGTATTTAGATTGTGTAATGTTGTAGTGATCCTCCTCCTGTTATCAGGAGTTTCAGTCGAAGTGTCATAATCAATTCATTTAGAGATTGATTCTTAAGGCATAGTTCAGGAGTCTGACCTCGGCCCTGACTCAACATCCTGGGCCCATCCAGCGGTACCAGCATGCCTTCGTTCTGCTGACCTCTGCATCCAACACAAACTCAGCACCTCATTATCGTCCTCATTATCGTCCCCTCTGCACATAGTCAAAGTGTTTCAGACTCTATTCTCTCTTTTTACCTCCACGCTACTCCAACACTAAATAAACACCCGAAGAATTATCCCTTATTCAGAACGCAAGACGTGACACTGTGAACTCTGGGAGGAATAAAGAGCGACCCACAGAGATCTCTGTAGCTGACACTCCTCACCACAGGGAGGCGCTCCAGGCTCCGGCTGTACTCCGCGCTCCTCGTTCTTTGAGCTTCAGACCGATGAGCCGCTGATGTTGTGGACCGGGATCTTTTCTGACGGTAGCTCCTCCTGCACAAACCAGGATCCCTTCTGATGGTAGCTGCTCCTGTTGAGACCAATCTGAAGACCGTTCTTAACCCAGACGACACCACTCCTCAGTACTCCTAGCCGTGTTCAGTACTCGGTGCTGTTAGCCACCGGAAGGTCCGTGAGGTAAGAACCGACCGGGGATCAGGCTGTCCGACCGCGGCCCTCGGTCCATTGTCACGGCCGGTTACAATCCCATAGACTAGACATTATATTTAATCATTGGTCGGTATTCATTAATCGAGAAATTCTGACCGTTTGGGCCCCAAAATACACGCATAATATTACACCTTTAGGTACCGTAATGTGGAGCTGGTGGTCCTCGACTCGCCGCATAGAGGGACCACTAGGGGACAGTTTACCATTGTAAAATGTCCCCTTCATCTAGATAGACCTTAATTTACCATGGTAACATGTCCTCACCACCTAGAGGAGGGACCACTAGGGGACATCACCATGGTAACATGGCCTCACAACCTAGAGGGACCACTAGGGGACGTGTTACCATGGTAACATGTCCCCACCGCCTAGAGGGACCACAGGGGGTGATCACCATCGTAACATGTCCTCACCCGCTAGAGGGACCACAAGGGGAGATCACCATGGTAACATGTCCTCACCCGCCAGAGGGACCACCAGGGGGGTCGGTATCAGTCCATGGTTGGACACGCTGCTGTAGTGGTCGTCGTGGACGTAGTGTTGTATTGTAACTGGTCCCCCATCCCTGTGCAGGTAGCCTAGCCCTAACCCATGCTGTCCTATGGTTGTAATTCTTCTTCTTCTGTGGTGTTGTGTGATTTCAGAGGTATGGCTGAGCCTGAGCTGCTGCTGGACTCCAACATCCGCCTGTGGGTGGTTCTGCCCATCGTCTTCATCACCTTCTTGGTTGGGATTATCCGACATTATGTGTCGATTCTTCTTCAAAGTGATAAGAAGCTAACATTAGAACAGGTCTCCGACAGGTAAGAATACGTTATGTCCTGTGCTGTAGTAGACTGTAGAATAAGTTGTCAAGACCTGCGTTTACTTGGATCTGTTTGTGTTGTGTTTCTATCAGTCAGGTTCTCATCAGGAGCAGAATTCTCAGAGAAAATGGGAAATATATTCCAAAACAGGTGAGAGTGTTGTAGCTAAACTATTCCTTTGAATAATGAAAAATGTTATTATAAATATGTTTCCTTGCTAATACCACAACAACAGCATTACTCATTCCATACAATGATGCATATTCATTTTAGTTTCTTTATCTGCAACGGCCATGTCAAATGAAACATGATTCTTTCCTGTTTCAGTCATTTTTGATGAGAAAATTCTACTTCAATAATCAAGATGATGGGTTCTTCAAGAAAAGCAAACGAAAGGTGGTCCCTCCCTCGCCAATGACAGGTAACCCCTTTACTGGATCATTTGTTCTGTCACCATTTTCCAAACAACTATTTACAGATGGTCCTAATACTTATGGTGAGATTAAGACATTGTTTTATGCTTAAAATATTATATTATAAATATTATAGAAGTTTGGTCTGATCAGCTAATGATCAGATATGAATGGTATCCATGGTATACTATCTAACCCAGTAAGCAGGGTTTGGGTTGGGGTTAGGGTCAGGGTACCCTGATGGCATTAAGCTCCTGGAGAAAAGCACACTAAATCTCGTTTCGTGTTCATGAAATAAGCAGCATAATCCTAAGCAAGGTTTTGCCTGCAAATGAAACTTCAGGCTTACTGCCACTGTCAGGCGTGATTGTAACCTAGCGTTTAATTCATGTCTTACTGCCTCCTTGTATGTTATCAACGTAACGTTTCCTCCATGTTTTACTCCATCTGTCATGTATGTTATTAATGTTTCAACCATGTCTGCCTCGTGTTCAGATCCCAGCATGCTGACAGACATGATGAAGGGGAATGTCACCAACGTTCTTCCCATGATCCTCATCGGAGGATGGATCAATTGGACCTTCTCTGGATTTGTAACAAGTAAGGATTCAACCCGCGCAGCAGCTAATGATGGGTGGCATCAGTGCGGTCAGGCTGACGGTCTCTCTTTACCTTCCAGCCAAGGTGCCCTTCCCTCTCACTCTGCGCTTCAAGCCCATGCTTCAACAGGGCATAGAGCTGCTGTCCCTCGATGCTTCCTGGTAAGTCATTTTCTTTGTTTGCAGTTTAGATGTTTTTGTTAATCAATGGATGTGTCGTGACTGGAGTAAGCGTTGCCCTTCTCTAACTGCTTGTGTTAACTCTTCCAGGGTGAGCTCTGCCTCGTGGTATTTCCTGAATGTCTTCGGATTGCGGAGCATGTACTCACTAATCCTAGGACAAGATAACGGTACTTTTTTCTGCTATCATTGGTGCACAAGATTCGGAAGTAGCACAAAAGGAAACAAGGGAGGGCAGGTGTTAACCCTGCCCCCTGTAAGCTTAGCTGTAGCCATCACTATTTAACGTAGTCATTTAAAACGATCAATCTCATCCGCATGTGAGGAAAGCGGTGTGGAGATTACATTTAAAACCAAAGTGATGGCTATGGGTAGTCTGATAGGGCAGGATCCATTCATTCATTGGTTTTAGATACACTTAATTACAAAGAGTTTGTTTTGAATTTGAAAAATCAACCTCTCAGTAAGTAAATTGGTTTGGAGTGCTTCCAGTACTCCATATTAGGGCTGCACGGTATTGGAAAGAATTTGTATTGCGATATTTTGTCTTTCTGCAATACGTATATGTAATTCTTAGGAAAAATAATGCACCATAGTTTAATGCTTGGGGTGATTTGTAGCGGAGTGCATCTGCATAGATCCGATGTTGTTCTCCTTGGAATTAAATCTTATTTTCCTAATTTTGAAGTTTTGTTCTGCGACTACTTTGGTTGTCTGATCATAAACTGATTAACATGATCAGTGATTGGTGGTTCGCTGTGCATGCAGAGCACGCATGACACTCCCTAGCAACAAACTATCCAAGAACCCTTAAATAAGAGTAAATTATGTTATATCAGACAGACTTCTCTTGTAGAGTCTGGAAAATGAGAAGTTTAGAAGGTTGTTTGTTTTTCTTCAAATGCTTTAATATCACGCGTCAAGCGATACGAATATCACACATGTGCGTAACGCGATTATGATACGAGAACGATGTATGATCCGTGCAGCCCTACTCCATCTGAGTACTGTAACTCTGCTGAGCCAGTGAGACTCAGAGGAGAGGTCTTTCTGGGTATGTGCTTACCAACTGTCAGTAGAGCTCTGTCTGGGTGTGTGCTGACCGTCTGTCCTTTTAAAGGTGCTGACCAGTCAAGGATCATGCAGGAGCAGATGAGCGGTGCTGCCATGGCGATGCCTGCCGACACAAACAAAGCGTTCAAGGTAGTGCGGCAGCGCCGTCCCTAATAATCACATGAGCAGCACGTTTGATGGACGGTGTTTGCTCATGGGCTTCCGGCTTCTGTTTTCCAGGCTGAGTGGGAGGCTCTGGAGCTGACAGACCACCAATGGGCTCTGGACGCTGTGGAAGAGGAGCTGATGGGCCGGGAGCTGGACTTTGATGGGATGTTTAGCAAAGACCTGCCAACCGGTATCTTCTGATGGCCCCTCAGTTGTACCTCCTGGTTGCCCCTCATTGGCACCTCCTGGTGGTCTGTCAGTTGAACCTCCTGATGGCCCCTCGGTGGTACCTTCTGATGGCCTGTCAGTGGTACCTCCTGATGGTCAGTGGAACGTCTTGATGGCCCCTCAGAAGTAACTTCTGATGGCTTGTCATTGGTACCTTCTGATGGCCTGTCAGTTTTACCCTGGCCCAGAACGGTCCCTTTATTGTTTAGTGTAGGCAATCTTTTAGCAGTTTAAGATTAATTTGATAGACAAGGGAATAGTCCTTCCACTGTATGCAAAGTTTACATTAACATCTGTACCATGGTCCTCGTCCTCTACTGTTCTGGGTTGACCCCCCGCCTACGATGTGAAGAGAAGGGTTCACTGGTTCTGACGAACTGGTGAATAAAGAATCAAGTGGTATCAGCGTCGATTTTTTTTATTATATTATTTGTAGCCTGTGACTCGGAAGTGATTTCTGCTTTTGACATTTCACTGTATTGGGATGTGAAATGTCCTAATCCACTGGTGTGGCAAGCCAACATCATGTTAGCTCTAGGACACAACTGTTAAAAAAATAATTACATTTCATTTCACGTTCTTAACATTTCATTTTTTATTTTTTATATGTTCTGTTAATATAGAGAGGGCCGAAACTTCATGTTGGCTGCCTAAATAATGTAACGCCTGGGTTTTACTCTATCGTTTTTGGAAATATTTATTTAGACAATTATTTTGTAACTATTCCTTGTGTTTTGTATAAAGCCATGTTTGACTACATACAGTTTGGTGTGTTTTTGTACATTTCAGTGACAACACAAACACATTCCATATTAACCAATATTCAGACCCATTGACCTTCCTTACATTAAAAGGTTCATGAAAATAAGTATGCAAATAATCTGCGTGTATTACTGGGTAGAGGTGGGCTCTTTAATGACAGGTTAAGAGCTCTTTGAGTTGGGTAAGGGGATCTTTAGGACGGGTTAATGGATCTTAAGGACAGTAAAGGGTTATAATGTGTACTTAGTGTGATGAACGCCCTTGAGCACACGGATCTTAAAGATGGGTTAAGGATCTAAAGGACAGGTTAAGGGTTATCGTGTGTATGCGTAGTGTAATGATGTGTAATGATGGCCCGGGAGAAGCCGCGGCGGAGGCGCGCGGCCTCTCCCGGAGGCGCGCGCCCTGTCCGCAGAAGAAGAAGCTCCGCGCGAGCAGGCGCTCAGTCTCTCACGATGGCGGAGGGAGGCGGACCGGAACCAGTGGAACCAGTGGCCGCTCAGTTACCTTCAACCGAGAGTCAGAAACAGACCGTTGGATCCCTCATTAAAACCAATCTACGGAAGGGCGATGAATGGTAGGAGTGGACCTGTTAGCCTGAAGCAGCCGAGTTAGCTGCTAGCTGCTAGCTAGTCCGATGGGCTAATAGCGGCTCTGAAACCGAAAGTTGATGTCACTGCCGTATTGTTAGTAGCTAACCTGAAGCTAAAGCTAAATTTTGGCCTCCTACCTGTCCATGATGGGGTCTGTCACCCAGACCCTCTGGTCTGGATCAGAAGCCAAGATAAAGACGCCAAGGACGCAGCGGTTCCCTAGTTTAGTTCGGTATCAGTGGCTAACCGGAGCTAGTACAGGGCTAACCGGAGGTCTGGTCTGATGGGCCTACCCACTGATCAACAAACACAAGTTTCGTTTCCCCGGAAATGCTTCCTATATAATTGTTGAACTGGTCGTCCAGGCCACTGTGAGGCCTGTGGTGGTCCGAGCTGAGTCCAGTGAACCACTGCTGGGTTCTGGATCACTGAGAGCTGCTCACTGGTCAAACAAACCTTGTGGACCATAAAAAGAGACAGTTTTCTGTCATTGGTAGTCCATTTGGAAGATAGGTCATGAATGCCACACAGAAGAATAGCAAACCATCATCAAGACTAGGACACTTCCACATAGATATAACGTTGGTGCAAACTCTTTATTTTATTCCAACTTCTTAAGGTGAAATGCCTGATTATCTCATGTTTTGTCGGTTAATTGAGGACCAAACTATCATACCTACCCTGATACCTGAAATCAGGTTCTCAACACTTCTCATGGTAATTACCTGGGGAAATACAAAGAGGCCATCAGTGGCTGGAAATTATTACACACGTCTATTCTGCTATGCTGACATGTTGTTGCACTTAAAAAAAAATGCGTTAATGTAATTTGTTTCCCTGTAAGTTAATGACATCCTGCTCCTTCTAGGTTTCTGATAGACAGTCGCTGGTTCAAACAATGGAAGAAGTATGTGGGATTCGACAGCTGGGACATGTACAATGTTGGAGAGCAAAGCCTTTACCCGGGACCCATCGATAACTCTGGGCTGTTCTCAGGTAAAGCTTGGACCTTGTCAGTGTTGCACTTAATATTATTATTTTATAAAACTAGGTACACAAAGCAAGTTCAAACTCTTACCTGCCTTTTTCTGCAGACCAGGAAACCCAAGTCCTGAAAGAACACCTTATAGATGAGCTGGACTACGTCCTCGTACCAACGAAGGCATGGACCAAGCTGGTGGGCTGGTACGGCTCTCTGGATGGCCAGCGGCCCATCGTCAGGAAGGTACGTTCTGTTAGCCAAACCTCTGCATCGCTGTGGGGTTTCTGGTGGTGTGTTCTGATCCAGCTGTCTCTCTCTCTCTAGGTGGTTGAACATGGCATGTTTGTCAAACACTGTAAGGTGGAAGTCTATCTACTGGAGTTGAACCTGTGTGAGAATGAGAACATGGAAAATGTGGTCACTCGGCATTTCAGTAAAGCGGACACTATAGGTAACGTTCCCTTCCTACCTCCTGTAAGAGGCCCGTTTATGTCGGTTGTTACCTTAGGATGTTTAACTATTTAACTAATGACGGGTTCCTTTCAGACACCATAGAGAAGGCCATGAGGTCACTGTTTGAGATCCCGTCGCAGAAAGAGACCCGTCTGTGGAACAAATACATGAGCAACACGTATGAGCAGCTCAACAAACCAGACAGTACAGTCCAGGACGCCGGGCTCTTCCAGGGACAGGTATGCCTACAGTTAGACGTACATCATGTAAATCAATGTAATGTCACTCTACTCTTGTTATTGACTCACTCTGATGAGCCTTTAGTGCAGGTAGATAACCTCGCTGTCAGGTCGGCCCTGTGTACAACGTGTCCCAGTGTTTCTCCACCTTGGCGGCTCAGTTGTCCTGTTGTCCCCCAGGTGCTCGTCATTGAACGCAAAAACGAGGATGGCACCTGGCCCAGACAAAGCTCCCATTCAAAGTAAGTGAGCACCCTGCTGCTGTTCTATTCAAGGTTCTGGGTACACCAGCTTATCAATGATGTACATTCCTCTGTTTCCACCTTGCCTGGATGTTCGTTTTAATGTGTGTGTCTTGATGCTTTGTAGATCTAGTGCTACTCCACCCAGGAATTTCACCACCTCTCCAAAACTCTCTTCCAATTCGTCCGCCACCATCTCCTCGACGGTGTCCAATGGGGACAGCAGCAGTAACGCGAGCTACACGCTCAATAACAGCAACTCCTCTGGAAACCGGTAAGGAGGACCCATCCAGCATCTAGATGAACATGGAACGTGCACACATGCTCACACTTTGAATTGGTGAAGGCCTCTGGTGAGCCAGGAGCGGGTTAATAGTGATGGTCTTGTATGAATGCTCTACTGTCTTTTCCCTGTAAAAACAATTTGTTTGTGGTTTATGGCAATGCGTCACCTCTTATTGGCTGGGTCCTCTTGCACACCCATAAAATGTGATGCAACATATTTTGAACAGACACGCAGCTTATCTAGTTGTGAAATTCCTTTCCAGCTAAGCCACACCAGAGTCTGGGTGAAGGAAGGCACATGCATCTATGTAGTGCTCCTACGATGGAATCCAATTCCCGTTGCATAATTGATAACAGCTGCGCAGGTTATGTTATTATTGACGACTGTTGGGATCCAACATGGTCTACCCGCACACTGTATTATCATACTGCTTCTCGATTGTTGTGTGTGGCCACTAAAGCTCTGGGATGAACTCCTTTGGGACAGGTTGGGGGGCTACAACTCGTACAGCTCCTCCTACAACTACCGAGACTCCCAGTCCCAGCCCGGCCTCTGTGGGCTCAGTAATCTGGGCAACACCTGCTTCATGAACTCTGCCCTGCAGGTGAGTGGTGCGGCCAGGTCCATTTGAACGAAAACTGTTGATAATAATCATAATGATGATCATGATGATGTACGCATTTAGAAAATACTCAAAGCCACGTTACTCAAAAACCTTTCTCCGCACTCTTGCTCCTTGTCTTCACTCCAGTGCCTGAGCAACGCGTCCGCACTCACAGACTACTTCCTGAACGACCAGTACGAGGTGGAGCTCAACCGGGAGAACCCGCTGGGCATGAGGGGGGAGATCGCCGAGGCCTACGCTGAGCTGGTCAAGCAGATGTGGCTCAGTCGCAGCAACTATGTGGCCCCGCGCACCTTCAAGGTGAGTGGGGTCATCTGCTAGGGACGGGCATGATTAATCGACGATCGACTAATTAATCATTAAGAATTTCGCCTGATGTAATTTTTCATCGATAAACCTAATGCTAAAAAATATCTTCGCACGGTGTGTCTTTGTACAATTACCATTCGTAGTGTTGTTCAGCAGAGAAATAGTCTGCCAAAGACGTTGACGTTGCTTAGCAACCGGACATGCTGGGATTGATAAGTTACCGGACTACTTGCGGAGTGGTAAGAAAAACGTGAATCAGGCAAAAAATTCACTTTCCTTGACAGCGGTCCGGTTCGGTGTGCAAAAAAGTACTGACGGACCAATTGTGAACTACTGCAACTGCTGATACCATCCCTCTTAAGTTAAAAAGTAGCCGCACCCACCCCAAACCAATCGCAATAAGTGTATACATGTCGATTATAGCGGACTACACCACCCCTTCTATTCCGCATGGAATTCTATTCCGTTCAGAGAACTGTATTCCGAGATTTATAATCGGAATAGATCTATTCCTATCATGCACTCCGAATGTACTGTATATAAGGCATTTGCAAAAGTGGTAAGCGTACGTCGGTATGTCTCTCGTGTATTCCGATTGAGGCGTATATATGATATTTTTCTATTCCGATTGAGCTGTTCTTCCACTTCTAATCGGACCAGAAGTGTCCATGTAAACGCGGTAGAATTAACTATCAATTTTTATTGCATTTTGAATATAGCATATAAATAGTTAATTTCAATATAAAAATATAAATGATTAATAGAAAATGTATGTTAATTCTCCCAACTAAGACAATTGGTGGTCAGCACTGCAGGCACACTGCAAGAAACTCCTGGGGGGTGGGGGGCCTTTCTGTGTATAGGTGGTATGTTCTGCCTGCTTAGAATTTGCATGTTCTGCCCGTGTTCCCCCTCCACCCTCTTCATCCATGTCGGGTAAACACTCCTGCCGGTGCCCTTGAGCAAGGCACCAGGCAGTACCTGTAGTGGGTCTCCGGACTGCAGCCGCCCCCTACCCCTAGCGTTGCTAGTGAAGGGTGCAGTGATCACATGTCCTTCCTCTTGTGTTCAGACCCAGGTGGGCCGCTTCGCGCCCCAGTTCTCGGGCTACCAGCAGCAGGACTCCCAGGAGCTGCTGGCCTTCCTGTTGGACGGTCTCCACGAGGACCTGAACCGCGTCAAGAAGAAGCCCTACCTGGCTGTGAAGGACGCTGAGGGCCGGCCAGACGAGGTGAGCGTGATGGAGCTACATGATGGTGACCTTGATGGAAAGCTGTTTTCAGCTGTAATGATATAATGGCTCCTCCACTCTGGATTAAATGGGTCTTTACATTTAGGGCATTTAGCAGACGCTTTTATCCAAAGCGACTTACATCGGTTGATACACACATTGACACACCGACGGCAGAGTCAACCATGCAAGGCGACAGCCAGCTCGTCAGGAGCAGTTAGGGTTAAGTGTCTGGCTCAGGGACACATCAACACTCAGCTAGGAGGAGCTTGGGATCGAACTAGCAACCTAAAGAACTAGAACTAGGGTCTTTAACATGTCACACGGAGTGGTCTGATGGATACGAACGGGCCATCGTCCTGTTGCTCACCTCTCGCTGCCATTTCCCTTTTTATTTCCGAACAGATTGTCGCGAAGGAAGCCTGGACTAATCATCGTTTGCGCAACGACTCAATCATAGTGGACATCTTCCACGGCCTCTTCAAATCCACCCTGGTGTGCCCCGAATGCTCCAAGGTGTCCGTCACCTTCGACCCCTTCTGCTACCTCACGCTGCCTCTGCCCATGAAGAAGGACCGCACCATGGAGCTGTTCCTGGTGCGCTCCGACCCTCTGTCCAGGCCCGTGCAGGTGAGCCCGTCCTCTGGGCCCGTCCGTTAACGAGACACAAAGCGGGACCTCTTCCTCCTGAAGTAACCCGGGACAGGGTTCAGCCCCTCTCCCCGATTTCAAAGACGGCGTAAGGGCTTTCAACTCATGAGGACGGATTCATGCAAGGCACCACTTTGACCCACCTTTTCCATCTAAACACTGTGTTTACAAATCCATTTTTAGCTGGGTTTCGGAGGAAATGGGTCATTTCCTTTAAATCTTAACACGTTCATCGCCATCTGGTGGCCGCACGGGGCATAAGGGATGGTTTGGCTTGGTCTCATTTAATTCTATTGGCCCCGATTTCTCAAGAGGAAGGTCTCGGTCAAATGTCAAAATTGTGCATTGGGTACCCAAGATATCCACCGGGTAGTCTCAAGTTTACATTGTCAATTTTGCAATGGATATATGTTTTTATTTGGAGATTTCGCCTAGTTCTACGAGTACTAAAACTTCTTTATTTGCTGACCCTCACTTTATTGATATCCAATATTGAACCAGGTAGTTGTGCTATGGTCTGACGATACTATGGGGCTACCAACTGATATTCGCTCCAAAACAACAGCTCTTTCAGGTGGAAATAAAATCGTATGCTAATGCTGTGTTTTAGCTTTATTCACTCTAACCCAGTAGTTTACACGTTGAATATTTAATTGAATGAGTCAGAAGATGATGGCCTCTGTGTTTCTGTGTGTTTTCAGTACAGAGTGGTGGTCCCCAAGCTGGGCTGTGTTAGTGACCTGTTCAGCGCCTTGTCCAAACTCTGTGGGATCGCTCCGGAGAATGTGAGTTATGCCACGTTGTTGAGCCTTGTTTAAAGACACTGTGCCTTGTATACACGGGGTCGTCCCTGTTTATATCCAGAAAGCTGTCCAGCTCCTCTGTTCTGTTGTGGCGCCTCTGGGTTTGATACTAAACCATCAAACTGTTGTCTGTTCCTAGATGGTGATGGCAGACGTTTACAATCACCGCTTCCACAAGATGTACCGCCAGGACGACGGGCTGAACCAGATCATGGACAAAGACGACATCTATGTGTAAGTTGTCGAAAGGGTCTTCTTCAAGAGACTTTGATTTGTTTGAAGTGGAGCCTCTCCAGCGGTACTGTAGTCTAACAAACTATGTCCAATTTGGTCTTTCTACGTGCCAGAGTGGAAACCTTTATTGGCCAAGCAATGTTTTAAAAAAAATGAACCCTGACCTTTTTTCACATGCTAAATGATAGGTGTTCGCTCTGA
Source organism: Gadus macrocephalus (assembly GCF_031168955.1). NCBI lineage: Eukaryota > Metazoa > Chordata > Actinopteri > Gadiformes > Gadidae > Gadus > Gadus macrocephalus. The sequence continues at coordinate 5,617,719 of NC_082394.1, forward strand.
CCGGGTTGAGTGGGTAGTACAATATAATAATGATAATCCTGTCTCTGTACTGCTTTAACCAGAGCGGGAGACCATTCGTTGGTTTTGCCAAAGCCAGGCATTTGTCAAATGGGCCCTCACAAACAAACTGACATGACCGGACCTGGTCAACAGAATCAAACAGTGGTTCTGCCCGGACTTGGTCCAGACTATCACTAACAGACCTGACCTGGTCCAGAGCATCACTAACATACCTGACCTGGTCCAGAGCTTCACTAACAGACCTGACCGCACCTGGTCCAGAGCATCACAAACAGACTAACCCTGACCAGACCTGGTCCAGAGCATCACTAACAGACCTGACCTGGCCCTGGCTTGTGTCCTGGCTCCATGCAGGTACGAGGTGCAGGAGGAGGACAGCGAGCAGATGAACCTGCCGGTGTACTTCCGGGAGCGGCACTCCAAGCAGGCGGGCGGCTCCGGCGGTACCATGCTGTTCGGCCAGCCCCTCCTGCTCACGGTCCCCAGACACAACCTCCTGGCAGAGGCGCTGTACCTCCGGATCCTGGAGAGGATCGGGTGAGTGGCCCGAGACCTGCGCTGGTTTAATTCCCTTAAACACTAACTGATCTACAAAATTGATTCTTTACAAATTGTTGGCTCATTTCCGCTCATTTGTACATTTCATTCAATTCTCCTCTTCAACAAACATAATGGAGTTATTTTACACTTCTGTCCAGGACACTTCTCTCTGCACGTGTTGACCTCTGGCACATCTAAACCAGTAATATTAGAAGACCATTTCTTTCCCTTTTCATAATAAGCGGGCTCTTGTTATGAATCCCGTAGACTGTATGTTTAGTAATCAGTTACGCTGAAGGGAGATGCGTTTATTGATTTGGTTTCCATGGCTAGTCATATTTCATCATGTGTATTGTGTTCTTCCACTAAGAGGAAGTTGGAAAGGATACAGGAAGGAAAGGAGTGCATGCTTATGAATATCCCTCACTTCCCCCACAAGTTGGTTACTCAAGCTTTTGAGTTCTTCTGCCAAATCATTTTATATTAAAGCAAAGTGGGCCAGTGATCAAGGTTGACGATACGATGTTCACAGCGTTATTAAGGTGAATCCCTGCGGGCCACCGGCAACCACTATGTCCTCAGCCTCTAAGAAGCTCCCCTCAGTGCTGGTCTGAGGCTGGAGGCAGCCATGTCTCCTGGGTTAAGAGGCTTCCCCTCGGAGTGGCTTTGAGGCTGAAGGCAGCCATGTCTCCAGGGTTAAGAGGCGTCCCCTCAGAGCGGCCCTGAGGCTGAAGGCAGCCAGGTCTCCAGGGTTAAGAGGCTTCCCCTCGGAGCGGCCCTGAGGCTGAAGGCAGCCATGTCTCCAGGGTTAAGAGGCTTCCCCTCAGAGCGGCCCTGAGGCTGAAGGCAGCCAGGTCTCTAGTGCTGACGGAGGGTTTCTGGTTTGTGTTGCAGGCGCTACGCCAAGCCCCAGCCAAGACCCTGTAGCGAGAGCCGTGCCGCCGCCTCCGCCAGCTGCAGCCGGGCCGAGGGTCCCACGCCCACTGGGTCGCACTCCGACAAGGAGGGCGGAGCCAACCCACTGTCTGACGGGGCCTCCTGTAGCTCCGGGGCCCAAAGCAGCGCTGGGGGCTCCAGCAACTCTGAGGCCTCCTGCAGCTCTGGGGCCTCCTCGAGCGCCGGGGGCCCCTCCAGCGCCGGCCCCAGCAACGGCAGCAGCCGCTCTGCAGCCAACGGGGTCTGCGATGGTACGTGTGTCCAGGGTTCAGGATCACTTCTGTATTCACCCCTTCACCACCTGGCTGTATTCACCCGTTCATCACCTGGCCGGAGGAGTGGCCGTCCGCAGGCGGGGTGACAGAGGAAGGCTTGATGTTAACGATGTTGTTCTTTAAGGTGAGGACGAGGCCATGGACCACCAGGGGAGCCCGGAGCCGGAGAACGGCCCCTCGGAAGAAGACGACGACGAGGAGGAGGAGGCGGACGTGGAGAAGGGGTCGAAGGGCGTCTCCGCGGCGCCCTCCAGGCTGTTCAGCTTCAGCATGGTCAACTCCTACGGGACGGCCAACATCAGCCCCCTGCCCTGCGACGGGAACGTCCTCAAACTCAACCGTGAGTCTCCCCCCTGCCTGCTCCTCTAACACCCAGTGGCTCACCTGAGGACTCACCTGAGGACTCACCTGAGGACTCACCTGGAGGACTCACCCTCAGGACTCACCCTCAGGACTCACCCTCAGGACTCACCCTCAGGACTCACCCTCAGGACTCACCCTCAGGACTCACCCTCAGGACTCACCCTCAGGACTCACCCTTAGGACTCACCTGTAGGACTCACCCGTAGGACTCACCCGTAGGACTCACCCGTAGGACTCACCCGTAGGACTCACCCGTAGGACTCACCCGTAGGACTCACCCTCAGGACTCACCCTCAGGACTCACCCTCAGGACTCACCCTCAGGACTCACCCTTAGGACTCACCCTCAGGACTCACCTTAGGACTCACCCTTAGGACTCACCCTTAGGACTCACCCTTAGGACTCACCCTCAGGACTCACCTGTAGGACTAACCCTTAGGACTGACCTGTAGGACTCACGGTAAGACTCGCTCTTCTTCTCTCCCTGCAGCACATTCCACCGTGGCCATCGACTGGGACCCCGACACCAGGAAGCGGTGCTACGACGACCAGGAAGCAGAGGTCAGAGGCGTGGAGACCCTGCTCGAAATGTCTGCTCTTAGTGTAGGAATCTAGGGAGTAATGTGTGTGTGTGTGTGTGTGTGTGTGTGTGTAGGCCTCGGAGAAGCATGAGAGTGTGCTTCAGCCTCAGAAGAAGAAGACCACCGTCGCTCTGAGGGAATGCATCGACCTGTTCACCACCATGGAGACTCTTGGAGAGCATGACCCCTGGTAAGGCCTACTATAGCCCTACATGACCCATGGCAAGGCCTACTATAGCCCTACATGACCCATGGCAAGGTCTACTATAGTCCTACATGACCCATGGCAAGGCCTACTATAGCTGTTAGCCCTACATGACCCATGGCAAGGCCTACCGTAGCTCGTAGCCCTACGTGACCAATGGCAAGGCCTACCGTAGCTGTTAGCCCTGCATGACCCATGGTAAGGCCTACTATAGGCCTACATGACCCATGGCAAGGCCTACTATAGCTGTTAGCCCTACATGACCCATGGTAAGGCCTACTATAGTCCTACATGACCCATGGCAAGGCCTACCGTAGCTCGTAGCCCTACGTGACCAATGGCAAGGCCTACCGTAGCTGTTAGCCCTGCATGACCCATGGTAAGGCCTACTATAGTCCTACATGACCCATGGTAAGGCCTACTATAGGCCTACATGACCCATGGCAAGGCCTACCGTAGCTCGTAGCCCTACGTGACCAATGGCAAGGCCTACCGTAGCTGTTAGCCCTGCATGACCCATGGTAAGGCCTACTATAGGCCTACATGACCCATGGCAAGGCCTACCGTAGCTGTTAGCCCTACATGACCCTTGGTAAGGTCTACCACAGCCTTACATGACCCCTGGTAAGGCCTACCATAGCCCTACATGATGGTTCTTTATGACTAGTGGCGTATATAAAACGTAGCACCCTAACATGTCGATCCTCAGCTGATTTTTCTGACGTTGCAAAGAGGACTCTTATGAAGCCTATCTATTGTAAAGAGAGGACTTTTATTAAGTATGGAGGACTCTTTTGAAGCCTCTATTGTAAAGAGAGAGGACTCTTGCGAAGCCTTTTCATTGTAAATAGAGGACTCTTATGAAGCCTCTACATTGTAAAGAGGACTCTTATGAAGCATCTCCATTGTAAAGAGGAGTCTGAGAAAGCCTCTTCATTGTAAAGAGAGGACTCTTATGAAGCCTCCCCATTGTAAAGAGAGAGGACTCTTAGGAAGCCTCTCCATTGTAAACTGAGGACTCATGTCTCTCTCCTCAGGTACTGCCCCACCTGTAAGAAGCACCAGCAGGCCACCAAGAAGTTTGACCTGTGGTCCCTGCCCCGCCTCCTCGTCGTCCATCTGAAGCGCTTCTCCTACAACCGCTGCTGGAGGGACAAGCTGGACACGGTGGTGGACTTCCCCATCAGGTGAGCCTCCTACCACATCCTACTGCTGCCACTAGGGGGAGCTGGTGGTCCGGAGCTCCTGGACCCCTGGACCCCTGGAGAGGAAGTGAACAGCATTAAGGTGTATGGCGTCACTGGGTGTGAGCTTATCGCCTCGCTGTACATAAAGACGGTATAAAAGGCCGTTGCTGTGAGGCAACGTTACAAAGACCATTCTTAAGCAAACAATGGAAGGTTGTGTAAGCCCTGGGCTGATCTGCTATCTCTGGATCCACTAAGAAGCATCCTAGAAGTTATTCCTCCGACTTCTTGCAAACACTTCCTCGTTCCCTCACCATTCTGTTCCAGGAATGCTGACTCATGCTTGCCGGTTGTGGTTTCCAGTTGTGGAGCTGGTTTGACCGCCTGTGTAACATTTGTATAACAACGTCCTCTCTGTCCCCGGGACCTGGACTTGTATGAGTAACGATCCTAACGATCTTCTCTCTCCCCAGGGACCTGGACATGTCTGAGTTTGTGTGTGACCCTAAAGCAGAGCCCTACGTCTACGACCTGATCGCCGTCTCCAACCACTACGGGGGGATGGGAGGGGGCCACTGTAAGTCAACATGGGCCCTTAATTATTATTATTAAGGGTCCTATGAAAAATATAGGAACCCTATCGATTGATTTTGAAACAGTATGCTTTCGAAACATGGTTGTTGATTGTTTTGATATGTTTGCTTCCAGTAAACCAGTTTTTAAGGCATTCCAATGCCATATTACCCTACCGACCAATCTCGCAATGCATCCACGTAAGACGAAGACTGTCCATATAGTAGTGGTAGTATTGCGTCAGCCTCATGACCATGGGTGATGGCTCAAGTCCAACCTCAAACAACCATTCTGGGAGACTTGCCATTACTTAAGTTAATGTTTAACCTTAGGTATTCATTAAGCCACCATACTCGTCACTCAGTAGGACCCTGTCATGGTTGCTTGCAACTATATTATTATATTACTTATTCCACACTATCGCCGTGATGCTTGTTATGGGCCCTTCCCAGTAGGAACAACAAAGGGTTGGCTAACGCATTAACGATGGTATCTTCACAGTAGGAGCACCGGGTTAGCGCTTAGCATTGACGATGGTATCTTCCCAGTAGGAGCACAGGGTTAGCTCATGGCACCCAACGATGTTGGGTATGGCAGTGCACCAGTATAGACGCAATAAACAAGGAAATGAACATGAACCTTGTTGCTGCTGGGACTGAAAGCGGACTCGATGTTAAACTGACAGAACATGACGTTACGTCACTGTTGACCATCTGTCCAAAGGGACCGTTACTATATTCATTCATCCTTTGAAATCACTCGCCCATCTCTCGAACGGATTAGGTGTTGAATTTCTTGCATAAAGAGGCTTGGAAAAGCAAACTGACGCCTCTGCCCTTTGCCCCCCTGACAGACACGGCCTACGGCAAGAACAAAGTGGACGGAGGCTGGTACTACTTTGACGACAGCAGTGTCTCGTCGGCCAAAGAGGACCAGATCGTGGTGAGACATGCGTTGACTGCTCCTGGGACCGCTGGGTGTCCCAGTCCTCCTCTCTCTTGGTATCGGGTGACGTGTGGTTTTGTGTTGTACTGACGCCGCCATCCTTCTGTCCCTGCAGACGAAGGCGGCCTACGTGCTGTTCTACCAGCGCAGGGAAGGCCCGGCCCCCGCCAAGCCCTCGGCGTCCTCGGGGGCAGCAAGCGACGGCGTGGACGACCACATGGATACTAACTAACACTGACCATAACCACTGAACCTTCAAATGGTAGACGGACACACACACACACCCAGCTACCATGGTGGGAAGGACTCGTCGATCCCCCCCCCCGCTCCCTTCCTGGTGATTTAGTTTTTGTTTCTCATTTTGTCTACTACCGCCTCGACCCTTTTCTACTCGAGTCCCCAGACCCAAGCAGGGGGTTAGAGCCCAGACCCAAGCAGGGGCTTAGACCGGAGACCCTAGCAGGGGGTTGCACTGGAGAAGTGTGTAGTTGTTGGGCAACTTGTTTGGGGAGCTCCTCCACAAAGTAAAGGCTAAGGATCCTCTCGCTGGACACAAACAGAATGTTAGGGATGCCCTTGCGTAGGTAAACAAAGGTTTCAGTTTCCAACAGTCAAGAGGAAGTAAGCCAAACGTACATCCTGCTTTAACCAAAGCGCTCCACGTTGTAAACAAAGTGAATCGTACCATTTAGGTATACCATGGAAACATCAGTTTTGCAGTCATTTCCCGATCATTAGTCTGGTTCCAGGTTCCTTCTCTGGGCCTTCAGAGGGCCGGGGGCTGACTGCTCGGCCCGTCCCGGTCCCCTTGAAGCTCACTTTGGGCTTTCAGGGGGCCGTCGGCTGGCTGCTTCGACCGGTCCCCCTGCTCCTGACGCTGACTCCCACCCCAGCTTTATGTCGTTTTTTTGTCAGAGTGCAAAAGTGGCCTTTTGATTCCTGCAAACTTTTATATTCTTTTACAGAGCACTTTGAATTTTCCCTTGAATTCATGATCTGCTTGTTATGTAATCAGAAGTGATTTGGGTTCATGATTTGGCCTTGGGGCTCAAGATATGTTATACATTTCTTCAGGTCTTTTAACTCTAAAATAATCTGTTTGCCCAAACCCCTAGCCCTCATCTAGCTTGTCTTTTAAAAGTCTTGTACATTATTTCAGCTTTGAATTGAAATGGCTGTTATTTGACATCTACAAAGCACACTGAGGAAAATAAAAAAGTATTAAGTGGTGCTTAATTCATACGACCTTGAACTCACTGCTCTAGGAAGAGCGCCTCCATCTGTAATCAATTCAGTCTCAGTACATCGAGACGGGGATATTGGCCAAGGGATATAACAGTTAATGAGCGGAGACATTTATTTGGCTGAATGCTTGTGCATTAATGGAATAACGGTGGAACGTAAATTCAATATACTAGTTAACTGGGAGCTACCTGGTCATCTGACATCAGGCACTTCAGATACTATTGTTGTGGAGGGCTGTGCGGGGGGGGGGCTGTAGGGGGAAACCAGTGGACAGACCAGATGGGCTGTGGGGGGAAAAAACCCAGTGGTCAGACCAGACTCAAAGAGGTGGACAGTTTCATCCTGCTAGGGATGTTAGTACGGTGGTGGCACTGCAGCATGTACATGTCCATTGGACTGCTTGTGTCCTTCTGATTTTGCTGGGTGATCTGCTGTGATTTTGCTCAGAGATTAGTACATAAGTCATTTATGCCAATGGATAGAAAAGCTTTACATCATACTTATAATCCACTATAGCAAGTTTTAAAACAAATACCGTGAATCATCTTTTCCCTACTTCATGAGAACATCAATCATAATAGGTGTAAATAATCTTTCACACGAGTGAATGACATAGTCCGAATATTTATACATGCCAATATCTAGAAAATGTTTTTAATTGAGAATTATGAGTTTGAACGTACAATAAAGATTGAAACCTGAACCGTGTCTCCTTGGCCTTCTTCCTTTTAAACCGTTTCTTACAGCTGGGGGAAGTGTTTATTCTAATGCAGTTTGTTCCAGTACAGCAGGCCTACAGCTGTGACGATGGGAGAGACCGGAGTCTTCTTAAAATGTAATTTTATTGTGAAATATGAGATGCCTTAAGACATTCCAACCTCTTGGAGTGGATTTAAAGAGTGGTTGTAAATGTATGCAACTAAACAGTTGTATTTAGGGTGACCTGCTACCACCAGCTGTGAGCGTGATTAGCCGTTACAAGCTGTGTGAGAATCTGCCTGACATTACAAGTGGGCGTTTCCACCTAGATGAGCAACGTTTGCTAGTCCAGTGGGTAGGTTGGTAGACTGACCTATCCAGTCCAAATCTAGGTTGACAAGCCCATTTCTGATAGAGGGAGGAGGCAGACTTTCATGTATCGGCAAATCAGACACACATGGTGGTATAATGTCACCTTTAACATCAAATACTATCACTGCAGAGATTAGTTGTCTTGCTTGGTCTTAAGTCGTTTTCAGTTGATCCTGATTGATATAAAAAGAAATACAATCCCAATGTATCTTGTAAAATGTTTATTTGCGAGTGAAACTAGAGCTGTACTTCAGGTGAACAGTGGAGTCGTCGTGTCTTTAGGAGACATCCGGTCCCCCCCTCACAAGGCTTTGGTTTCAGGGGAGACCTTCATTAAATAAAGGTTCATGACGGCACATTGTGTACAACAGAGCACAGGTAGTTACGATATACTCATTTGAAATAAAGCCAAATATGGACGGCATAGGAGAGCTTATTTTTTCAAACTAAGAAGCTTCTTAATGTCAGCTTCGATTTCGCTGGTGAGGAAGTTCCGGCTGTAGCGTTTGAACGGAACCCCGTCCGGCCCCACCAAGAACTTCTCGAAGTTCCACGAGATGTCGTTCCGGCAGACTGGGCTCCAGATGATGCACTTCGGGTCGGTCATGAGGGAATTGGGGTCATCGGACGGAAACGGAAGCTTCTCTTTCAGAAGGACGAACAGCGAATGGGCATCTTTCCCGTTCACATCCGACTTCTGAAGCAGCTCGAACTTGGGTTCAAAGCCGTTCCCCGGGCGGACGTGCTTCAAGGAGGCCAGGATCTCCTCGTTCTTGAGGTTCTCCTGCAGATGAACATCGTATTAAAGTTTTGAGTCTCCATGTGCATCATTAAGAGCTTCTCGCTACAGGTGTTGCCCTCCTATAGTGGACCCACCGCCCGGATCATAAACTAGTCTTAACACGTTTAGTCTTGATGACAGACATTAAAAACTGTTTACAGCGTGAGGAATACTGTACTTAACGTTAATCACGTGGTAGTCTGTTGCATTAACTATGAACCCTGAGATGTGACCCGTGTCTGGGCTCCATGGTCAGAGGTACCAGTATGCCAGGGGGTCAGAGTTCAGAAGTCCAAGGAGGTCTCACCTGATGTCCGAACTGGTTGCAGGGCACCGCCAGGATAACTAGCCCCTGGCCGCTGTAGCGGGCGTGGAGCTCGTTCATCTGGAGGTAGTCCCTGGAGGTGGTCCCTCAGAGCGACGCGACGTTCTGGATGAGGACCACTTTGCCCTTAAGGGAGGAGAAGTTTAGAACTTCTCCGGTTAGCCGTTTAGCAGATATCTCAAAGAACTTGGACGCCATAGTAAAGGTAGACGGTGTGACAACGAGACAAACTCCTTCCTCCTTCTGCTCCTTAAGTCAGGAGGAGTTGAGGTTTTAGTTGAAGTTAGAAGGAGGGGCAGGCTCACCTTCCCTCCCACAGCAGGGGCTCGTTTAACTTCACTGAGCCGCCCGGCGTTAAGGTCTGTTCTCTTTCTGGTCAACGGAATTATAACTCCGCCAGCGTACAGAGGACCATGTGGGGCAAACGAACCAACCCAGGGTAGTTCTAGTTTAGGCACAGTCTTCAAAGATACATGCTGCTTATCCAGGGTTCAGCAAATATAATCACATTTTAAATTTCTAGACAAAGTTTTCAGATAAATTTAATATAGTGGTAGATGATTATTAACGATAGACATAGGACGTTATGTAGTCGTAGTATTATTTTTGGCTGGTCGTGTTTATTCTCAGCTCGACTATTTCTTACGATCCCTAACTCAACCGTCCAGGTGGGCGGGACCTCCGGGCGCGGGAATCTGTTCGAGTTTCTGCTCGCTGGTTCTGGTCTAGTCCTAGTTCTGTTCTGGTCCTGGTCTGCTTCTTCAAACGCAAGGTTTGTCGTCTTAGTAGTTTAGACAGAGTACCTTTGGATGTGATAGTTGTCACCAGGTGACGATTTGAATGTAGCGTCATGCTGTCTTCATCTCCTCAGATGATGCGCAGGAAGCGATCCTCGGGGGGGAAAGCAGAAGGTTCTGCGTCCGTGGAAGCCGGTTCAAACAGTACGGTTGTGTAACGCTGCGTGTTGCCCTACAGATAACACCGTTACGGGTTTCTTCAAGTTAGCAGGTTTTGATGCATTCACTACCTCTCTTCCAGAAACGAAGAAGTCCCGTCCGACCGGGAGCAGGTCTAGGGGGGAAGTCCAGGAGGACGATGAGCAGGTCCAGGAGGAGAGCGGCGGCCCGTTTGTCGTGATGCTGCGGGCCGCGGGTGTCACTCTGGGTCAGGCCGGGACCGCCAACCAGATCGGTAAACACGGAGCTCCTTCAGAAGGCGTTCAAATCTTCAAGCTTAAAGTGAGGAATCATGTATATGCTGTTCTGTCCTTGTTCTCCAGCTGTCGACCAGGTCGTCTTTCAGAAGAGACTCCAGCAGAAGCTGCTGAGAAGCCCACGGTACCCGGGGGTGAGTGGAGGGTCTGAAAGCTACTCTCTTGTCCTCCTCAGACCTGCAGCTAACCCTCGTTCCTTCACAGATCCTTCAGGATTTCAACGCTGGGATGGAGGGGCACATGGAGGACCCAGAACGCTTCAGGTCCTGCCTCCTCCCGTGTGTCCCGAGGCTGACTGATGGAGGGTCCAGGTAAGGGGCTTCCCTGACACGATACTGAAACGCTGTAGGATGCTGGAGGGTCAGAACTGATGACTCACTGGTGATTGTGTTTTGGTTTTAAGTGCTGCCAGCTCCTTCCAAGAGAGCCTGCTGCGCATGCTGTTGGGAATGGATCTGCTCCAGGTACGAGATGTGGCCCATTCTGAGAGATGGATTTCCATGTGTCTTCTGAGACACCCTCACCATGGGTCTTCTGAGAGACAGCTCTCCTCCATGTGTCTTCTTAGAGACATATCCCCATGTGTCTTCTGAGCGTCATCTCTCCATGTGTCTTCTGAAGGTCACCTCTCCTTGAGTCTTGACCTCCAATTGTGTCTGGCTGCCCAGTGCGTATCTAGAGTGATTTTAAACTGAGGTTAAATATCATATATTCTCTTTACGTTGCAGAACTCGGTGATCAACATGCTGGTGGAGAAGGTCCCAGAGTTCATGTTGAGCGGGTAAGGCTTGGAGCTTGTTTAGCTGAGCCCTTCTGAAGGTGAACATGGTGAGGTGGTCCGTACTGACGTAGCGCTGTGCCCCCTAGCGGGGATGACGGGGGGCTGAACGTTCCTCGGGTCATCATCAACCAGCTGAAGTGGCTGGACCGCGTGCTGGATAGTAAGGTCAGTCTGTAGAGCACACTGAAGAACGTGCTCCACATGGTTCTTTAATGTATTGGATGTACAGCTCCTCAGCAGACAGGTTGCCCTCCTGTCTCCCTTATGGGTCTTACTAAAAGTTGGATACATTCTGGATACATCCGGACATATTTCGGAGACATTCCCGGAGACATTTCGCAGGCCTTGACATTCAAATCTCAGTATCGGCAAAGCTGAGGGTGTTTCCGTAGTGTAGCTGAATAATCCTTGTTCATATTTCAACACCAAATGACTGTTTTGAGGTATTTGAGGGAACATCTCTCCGAAATATGTCCGGATGTATCCGAATCTGACTTTTAGTAAGAGCCCTCCCTTGAAGGTATTAAGTGTGCATCGTTGGTCATGTTAACGCTGTCGTCCTCTGTGAAGGAGTTGGCCGCCAAGCTGATGGAACTGGTGTCAGTGGCGCCCGTGGAGGTCCAGCGTGACGTCATCACCAGCCTGCCCGAGATCCTGGACGACTCGCAGCACAACGACGTCGCCCGGGAGCTCAAGTGAGGTTCCCGGGGGCCCGGCGGGTCGGCGAGGGCCTTTCCACTGACGGGCTGACCGTAACACGAGGTGCTCTCTGTCCTCCAGGGCTCTGCTGCTGGAGAAGACTCAGCTGACCGTGGCCATCCTCGACGCGCTCTCCAGTCTGAACCTCAGTTCAGCTCTGCTCGCTGAGGTAGGCACACACACACACACACACACACACACACACACACACACACACACACACACACACACACACACACACACACACACACACACACACACACACACACACACACACACACACACACACACACACACACACCCATCACCTACTTCCTACTTCCTTGACAACAAGTCACATTCCTTTCCTTCTTCCCTCGGGGCTCAGGTCCGAGGCGTTGTCACGGCTACGCTGACGGCTGTCCAACTGGATGACCTGCCAGTGGTGGTCAAGTTCATCCTGCACTCCGTCTCAGCCTCCGACGCGTACGAGGTCAGCGTGCGGAGCCCAGCGGGAGGCCCCGAGGGCAGCCTCATGTGTGTGTGTGCGTGTCCGGTGATGGATGGGTTGCCGTGGTAACACCGTGGCTGTGTGTCCTCCGCCGGCAGGTGGTGCAGGACCTGCGTCTGAAGCTGGAGCTGGACCAGTGGGCCGTCTCCCCGGTGCTGAAAGCCTCCCAGAAGCGGCTGAAGGGAAGGGCCCCCGCACCGTAAGGCCAGCACCCCTGGGTGCTCTCTCTCCCTCCATGCCTTGTGTTACAGTGTGTTGTCAGTTAGTGTGTTGGGTTGCGTTGTGTTGCAGCAGCCAGGCCAGTCTGGTGCTGGTGTTGTGTTGTAACATTGGGTTATGTTGTGTTGCAGCAGCCAGGACAGTGTGGCGTTGGTGTTGTTTTGTAACATTGTGTAACGTTGTGTAGCGTTGTGTTGCAATAGCCAGGACAGCGTGGAGTTGGTGTTGTAACATTGTGTTATGTTGTGTTGCAGCAGCCAGGACAGTGTGGTGTTGCTTTGTAACATTGTGCTCCATTGTGTAACGTTGTGTTGCAGCAGCCAGGACAGTGTGGCGCTGGTCCTGGACGGCATCAAGTCGACCATGCGGTTCCAGAAGACCCTCTCGGAGGCCTGGCTGAAGGTGATCTTCAGTTTCAGGACATTAGTCAGATGGATTAAGTCTCAAGACTTAATCCATCTGATATTGGTTATGAACTGAGACACAGCTGCCAGAGGTTCTCTCTGACGACGCTTATCAGCACACATCGTAACGCTTTAGGAAGAACAACCTCCTTTACTCTGATGCGGTGTTTTCCAACAGGCAATAGAGAACGTCACCGAGGCCAAGGATCACAAGGTAGACCTTATTTATTATTCTCAGATAATTAAATATCTTACAAACCCATCCTTAATCCGAATGAAGCACGGTGAAACGGCGGTGTGTCCGCTCCTTAAAGCACCCAGCGGAGGTGTATTCAACCCAGTTCCTCCTGACGCTTCCCTCGGTGCTGCAGGTCATCGACGTGCTGCTGCTGCTCATCCTGCACGCCACCAACGCCAACCACAGCCGCCGCGGCGCCGAGAGGCTGCTGAGGCTCAAAGCGAGGGCGGGCCTCATCACGGAGGAGCTCCTGCAGAGGACCTTCAAGGGCTACGCTCAGGTAGGTACCCCTCTATGAGGCCTACCGCCAGGTACACCTCTATGAGGCCTTACCGTCAGGTCCCCCTCTAGGAGGCCTACCGTCAGGTACCCCTCTATGAGGCCTACCGCCAGGTACCCCTCTATGAGGCCTACACTCAGGTACCCCTCTATGAGGCCTACACTCAGGTACCCCTCTATGAGGCCTACCGCCAGGTACCCCTCTAGGAGGCCTACACTCGGGTACCCCTCTAGGAGGCCTACACTCGGGTACCCCTCTCGGAGGCCTACACTCGGGTACCCCTCTATAAGGGCTACGCTAGGGTCCCCCTCTATGAGGCCTACCGTCAGGTCCCCCTCTATGAGGCCTACAGTCGGGTACCCCTCTATGAGGCCTACCGTCAGGTACCCCTCTATGAGGCCTACCGTCAGGTACCCCTCTATGAGGCCTACCGTCAGGTCCCCCTCTAGGAGGCCTACCGTCAGGTCCCCCTCTATGAGGCCTACGCTGGGGTACCCCTTTATGAGGCCTACTGTTATGTACCCCTCTATGGGTGTTAATGCTGGGGATTGATGCAGGTTGTGGGGTTCTGGTTGTTGATGCTGGGGGTTGACGCTGGTTGTTGGTGCTGGGTGCTGGATATTGATGGATGCTGGTTGCAGGTCATGCGGGGGTTCTTCCCCTCCATCCGGGCCCTGGCCCAGAGCCTGCTGCGCTCCCCAGACACCGCCGTGGTTCCCTTCGGAGGACACATGTACCGCCTCTCCTTCATCACCTTCGACTCCTACTGCCAGCAGGTGGGTGAGCGGCCTACTGAGGGGGAGGAGTCATCTGGAGTCACATGAGGGGTGGGAGGAGTCATGTGGAGTCACGTGACTCCAACTGACGGGTAAGCGGAGTCATGTGGAGTGACGTGACTCCAACTGACGGGTGGGCGGAGTCATGTGGTGTCACGTGACTCCAACTGACGGGTGGGCGGAGTCATGTGGAGTCACGTGACTGCAACTGACGGGTGGGTGGAGTCATGTGGAGTCACGTGACATCCCAAGTGAGAAGGTTCAGTAAGGGTCCATGAAGAGTGTGTTGGTATCAGCTCAGCTGTAACTTTATAAATCATTTGAGTATTGGACTGAAGATGTTTGGGCGTTAGTGGTTGAGGTGTGACGACGGTCTTGGGGTCTCCCGGCACCCGGTCCTGAGTGTGTGGGTTTGGGGGTCCCCCTGGTTTGGCTACGGTCAGCCTAAGGGTCTAGGGGTCTGGCGGTCCGTCCTGATGCTTTGGTTCTCTGTTGACAGGAGGTGGTGGGCTCCCTGGTGGCCCACGTGTGCAGCGGTGTTGGGGGGGAGGTGGACGTGGCCCTGGAGCTGCTCTGTGGCCTGGGGGCCGAACACCCCTCGGAGATGGTCCTCTACGCCGTCTTCGTCAAGGTGAGGAGGGGCCACACATCCGGGCGCTGGGGGTCGAATCTCCAACGTAGCCGACCTCTCGGCCTCCTAGAACAAGACCCCAACAAGAACAAGAGTACACGACAATAACACCATACGACTACACAACAACACCATACGACTACACAACAACACCATACGACTACACAACATCACCCCACGAGTACACAACACCATACGACTACACAACAACACCATACGATTACACAACATCACCGTAAGAGAGTACACAGCGCCATACGACTACACAACAACACCTTACGACTACACAACTTCACCATACGAGTACACAACACCATACGACGACACAACCTCACCATACGACTACACAACATCACCATACGAGTACACAACACCATACGACGACACAACCTCACCATACGACTACACAACATCACCATACGAGTACACAACACCATACGACGACACAACCTCACCATACGACTACACAACATCACCATACGAGTACACAACACCATACGAGGACAGAACAAGGTAGCATGAGTGGTTATTTGCTTGTTTTTAATCTATTAGTCCAATTCCAAAATCATTGTGACAATTTATACTGGCAATGGATGTTTCAGTGAAGCTGGTGACGATGATGGCATTAGCCACGCGGCTAGGGTCCGTTTAAGACTCCTTAATGACACCTTAGTTCACTGTAAGTCGTATCAAAGTGTCTGCTAAACTCCAGAATGTGAACGATAAGGTAAGACGGATGAACTAAATCGACACCCTCTTTCCTGGAAAGAGGGTGTCAATTTATGTGCGACCCAAATTTTTAATTTTTTTAATTTTTTTTGATGCAAACTATAATTACGTTTTGGTACAGCCCCTCTTCATTCTGTACAAGGAAGAGCGAATTTTCTCGTTTTTAAATGAAAACAACCTCCCTATCATTCATTGCCGCTGAAAAAAAAAATAAAAAAAAATAAAATAAATTCCCTACCTACCCATGACCTCAACTGACAACCAACAGGAACCAAATTTTTTTTTTATTAGGCCTTAGGGTTAGTGTTCCTGCTGGTTGATGGTGAGCCGTACTCTTGAACCCCCTGACCCCCCCACCCCCGACCCTCCTGTGCAGGGGATCCTTGACTACATGGACCACCTCACGCCCCGGCAGATCCGCCGGCTCTTCCAGGTGCTCAGCCGGCTGGCCTTCGGAGCACCGTCGCTGGGCTGCAGCATCCAGGTGACCCCGCCCCCCCTCCAGCAGTCCCTCTCTCTCTCTGGGGGATGACGTGTCGCTAACCCTCACTGACCCTCCCCCCCCCTTCAGGACGACATGCACATCGTGATCCGCAAGCAGCTCTCCAGCACGGTGCCCAAGTACAAGCGCATCGGCATCATGGGGGCCGTGATGGTGGTGGGCAGCATGGGGGCCAGCCGGTGAGGACGCCGTCAACCCTGTGGTCACCTTCTAGTGAGCTGTGGTCACCTTCTAGTTAGCTGTGGTCAGCTCTAGTGAGCTGTGGTCAGCTCTAGTTAGCTGTGGTCAGCTCTAGTTAGCTGTGGTCACCTTCTAATGAGCTGTGGTCAACTTCTAGTGAGCTGTGGTCAGCTTCTAGTTAGCTGTGGTCACCTCTGTAGTTAGCTGTGGTCACCTTCTAGTGAGCTCTGATTGCCTTCTAGTTAGCTGTGGTCACCTCTCTAGTAAGCTATGGTCACCTCTAATTAGCTGTGTTCACCTTCTAGTTAGATGTGGTCACCTTCTAGTTAGATGTGGTCACCTTCTAGTTAGATGTGGTCACCTTCTAGTTAGATGTGGTCACCTTCTAGTTAGATGTGGTCACCTTCTAGTTAGATGTGGTCACCTCTTCTAGTTAGATGTGGTCACCTCTCTAGTTAGCTGTCTTCGCCTTCTAGTTAGCGGTGGTCACCTCTCTAGTTAGTTGTCTTCGCCTTCTAGTTAGCGGTGGTCACCTCTCTAGTTAGTTGTCTTCACCTTCTAGTTAGCGGTGGTCACCTCTCGTTTGTTGTCTTCGCCTTCTAGTTAGCGGTGGTCACCTCTCTAGTTAGTTGTCTTCGCCTTCTAGTTAGCGGTGGTCACCTCTCTAGTTAGTTGTCTTCGCCTTCTAGTTAGCGGTGGTCACCTCTCGTTTGTTGTCTTCGCCTTCTAGTTAGCGGTGGTCACCTCTCTAGTTAGCTGTGGCCCCCTCCCTAGTTGTGGTCTCTAAATGGAAATTCTGTTTCATTGTATTCACCTCTGTGGTTCTCTGTGGTTCTCAGTGGTCCCCTGTGGTTCTCTGTGGTTCTCTGTCCTCCAGGCCTCAGGCGGAGGGCTCCCAGAGTGCAGCCCTGCCCCAGGAGACCTACAGACAGGTGAGCCTCCTTCAGGGCGCTGTTGTCCTGTTAAGGAAACACTTTGACTACTGTTCAACGACTTTATTTTACCTTTGGGGGGGTTCATAGTTTGGTTTCTAGTGTTTCAGTAATGACCCTGGCCCCACCCCTGACCCTGACTCTTATCTACTCTGACCCTGACTCTGACTCTAACCCTGACCCTGCTGCCCCTGCAGGTGACGGCTCTGCTGGAGCTGGTGACGGCCTGCAGCGTCGGCTGCCCTGAGGCGGCCGCCCTCTGCTACGACGAGCTGGCCAACCTGGTGCTGAGCAACATACTGGACCCCACGGTGCAGGTAAATGGTGCTCACTCACTCACTCACTCGCTCGCTCACTCACTCACTCACTCACTCACTCACTCACTCACTCACTCACTCACTCACTCACTCACTCACTCACTCACTCACTCGCTCACTCAAACGCTCACTTTAAAATATTCAAATTAAATAATATAAGTGTCTGAACACCACTTCCTGCTGTAGTGTGTAACACCACCTCTTCCTGCTGCGTCCTCAGGAGTGGATCGGTAAGAGTGTGCTGGAGGACTTCCAGGACGACTTTGTGGTCGACCTCGGCCCGCAGATCACAGGGTCAGTGAAACCTGCTAATCAGGCGGGGTTACCATGGCGCCATGCCGTGGCTCCAGGCACCATAAATACATGACTCACTCACCCACTCACCAACTCCCTCAGTGATTGTGCGCTAGTGTCTGGTAGCTCCTCACTGTGCTGGTGTCTCGTAGCTCCCTTCCCCTCCCAGCATGTGTGCTGTTCAACCTGGACGAGGAGGAGAGTGAGGGCGGCATCGCGGTCAACCTGCTCCCCCTGCTGGCCAGAGAGGTGCAGCACAGGGCTGAGCCATGGAGCAGCAAGACCCCCAAGAGGTCAGCGTTTACCAGTTAGCATTTAACTCAGTAATGGAAGAATTCACTGGGAAATGGGGAAGTTCTGCGGTGATTTAAAATATACGTAGTATGTACCATGGGTCTACTATAAGGCTCTGTGTCTCCTGGCTGCAGGCAGGTGTCCGCTGTCTGCCTGTCTCCGTTCTTCCGGCTGCTGAGGGTTTGTGAGGAGCGGCAGCACCAGGGAGACCTGGAGGAGATCGACGCGCTGCTAGGTCAGTTAGCCCTGACCCTAGGTCAGTTAGCCCTAGTCTGGCTGAACGGAAGTGGACAGCGTCTATTGCTTAGCGGCCGATTTGGCCGCGACTCCTCCCCTTCCGGTTGCTGGCGTTCCCGTATTGTGCTCCCCCTCAAACTCGGAAACTAGGCAGTATGGCGAGTTTTGAAGAGGACTTTGACGGCGCTGTAAAGTTGGCATGTTTGGCTCTTTCCGTCGAAAATTGCAAAGAACTGCAAAAGATTTGCTTACAGCATTTGCTGAGGAAGAAAGATGTTCTATTTTGCATGGACACCGCTGCTGCTTCCCGGGCTTAGCCCCGCCCTAGACGATTGTGATTGGTTTAAAGAAATAAAAAAAGGCCCGCCCAGTTTCCACACG
Organism: Gadus macrocephalus; assembly: GCF_031168955.1. NCBI lineage: Eukaryota > Metazoa > Chordata > Actinopteri > Gadiformes > Gadidae > Gadus > Gadus macrocephalus. The sequence continues at coordinate 5,636,364 of NC_082394.1, forward strand.
GATAGACGGCTCGAGGTAGCGTGGCTCCAGACCATTCTACTTGCTGTAGTTTGGTCTGGCTTTGCGAGACTAGTTAGCCCTGACCCTAGGTCAGTCTGCCCTGACCCTAGGTCAGTTAGCCCTGACCCTAGCTCAATTAGCCCTGACCCTAGGTCAGTTAGCCCTGACCCTAGGTCAGTCTGCCCTGACCCTAGGTCAGTTAGCCCTGACCCTAGCTCAATTAGCCCTGACCCTAGGTCAGTTAGCCCTGACCCTAGGTCAGTTAGCCCTGACCCTAGCTCAATTAGCCCTGACCCTAGGTCAGTTAGCCCTGACCCTAGGTCAGTTAGCCCTGACCCTAGTTCAGTTAGCCCTGACCCTAGGTCAATTAGCCCTGACCCTAGGTCAATTAGCCCTGACCCTAGGTCAGTTAGCCCTGACCCTAGGTCAGTTAGCCCTGACCCTAGGGCAGTCTGCCCTGGCCCTAGGTCAGTAAGCATTGACCCTAGGTCAGTTAGCATTGACCCTAGGTCAGTTAGCATTGACCCTAGGTCAGTTAGCCCTGACCCTAGGTCAGCTCTACTGCCTAACCTTAGGTCAGCTCTAGTGCACTGGTACTGACAGCTCGTGTGTGTGTGTGTGTGTGTGTGTGTGTGTGTGTGTGTGTGTGTGTGTGTGTGTGTGTGTGTGTGTGTGTGTGTGTGTGTGTGTGTGTGTGTGTGTGTGTGTGTGTGTGTGTGTGTGTGTGTGTGTGTGTGTCAGGCTGCCCCCTGATCCTGACTGATCTGGCTGTGGTGGATAAGTTGGAGACCCTGACGAAGGCGGAGAGAGAGCTGATGTGTTCGCTGCTCTTCACCGCCATCAACTGGTTCAGAGAGGTGAGACAGAGATGGTCTGTCTGTTGATGCGCGCTATGTTTGTAGGTTGTGAACATGCTTGTGTGTTGTGTTTGTAGGTTGCGAACACGTGTTTATGTTTGTGTATTAGGTTGCGGACATGTGTTTATGTTGTGTGTTTGTATGTTTTAGGTCGTGAACGGCTTCTGTAGACTCAAAGAGACGGAGATGAAGATGAAAGTGATGAACCGTCTCCAGAACATCACCGCCCTCCAGGCACTGCTGGAGACCACACTAGCAGGTTGGCCACCGACATGTGTCACCATGGGGTCCACACGGCGCTGTGAGCAGGGCCCTCCGAGCGCCATGAGGTCCACACGGCGCTGACCCCCTCTGATCTGCTCTGTGCCGTTTCAGTTTCCCCGGGATACATCCCACCTCTCGCCAACTTTGACGGCGACGCATCTGAAGCAGCCTCTGTCCCCACCTCCTCGGCTCAGCCGAGCAGGGCGAAGAAAGGTGAGGGGAAGGACGCACGGGGTGCACGGAGAACACGCGCACACAGGGGACACACACAGGGGACACACCCGGGACACAGGACACACACAGGGGACAAACGCGGGACACATGTGTTCTCACGGCCTCCACTCACGGATCACAGTGACCTCCTCCATGTGGCGCCTGGCGCTCAGACAGAGGACGGGCGGATGTTTGATCTACCTTTGGGTTGACTTTGTCCTCTTCCTCTAGACGGAGGAAAGAGGAAAGGCTCCAGCAAGACGTCCCCGGAGAAAAGCGACGTCCTGGAGGAGTCTGAGGAGACCCAGCAGGTGAGCCCCCCCCCCCCCCATGAGCCCTGATCCCTGGTTGGATTCCTCGTCAGAGGAGGGAGAACTAACTCCTGGTCCTCCACACAGGAGCCTGCGGAGAAGGCGGAGAAGGGGAAGAAGGAGGAGAAGGCGGAGAAGGGGAAGAAGGGGGAGAAGGAGGGCCGTCCGTCCGTCAGTCTGGGGGGGTACCGGCCCTTCTTCAGGGAGCTGGACATGGAGGTGCTCAGTGTGCTGCAGTGTGGCCTGCTCCCCCGCAAGGCGCCCGACACAGAGCTCCACACCAAGGTACCACCGCTGACCCTGACCCTGACCCTGACCTTAACCCTGACCTTACGTCTAACCCTAACCCTCCACACCAAGGTACCACCGCTGACCCTGACCCTAGCCCTCACAAATACCCTAACCCTAACCCACACACAACTAGGGTTGAGCACCGAAACTCGGTTCCAGTAGGGAACCGGTTCCGACGTAAACGGTTGTAACGAGATCGAATAAGAACGCACATTTCGGTTCCTCATAACGGTGCCTGACGTTTTTTAACGCCCCCTGCCCCGCCCCCATGGTGTTGCGGCGTCAACTTGCGTTAGTGCTGGGCGCTATACCGGTTCTCACTGAATAACGGTGTGTATTTTCGTTAGGATATGATTTTTTTTATATAGCCTACGGCCATACCGGTGTATTTGATTACACAACGTTCGGAACGCAGCGCTGCGCGACTCAGTTTCAGACGGGACCCTTCTCAATGTTGCGGTAAACAAGCATGGTACGACTACGACTTTCTTTATAGGTCCATGACTGCGAGGCGTGGTATTTCAGGCCAACTGGTAAAAGAGTGTGTCACGGCTTTCAAACATATAAACCATAAAGCCTATGGGCGCCTCGAGACTCGGGACGGACTTGTCAACGCGCTGTGGCATCGCTTACTTGATGTTGTTTTGATTGAAGATCGGCAGGTTGTAGTGGGTGAACATGAATGAACGTGTGCGTGTGTGTGTGTGTGTGTGTGTGTGTGTGTGTTGCGAGCGAATGTCATTTTAAAGTAACAAACAAACAAACTCAAAGCCGATGCATGCATCCAAAACTTGATGTTCAAAAACCAAATAAACAAATCAAAAACATCTAGATACGAACGTTCCAGCCTTACTCGCCTGGTTAGAAAGGCGATCTCATTGCATTGGGATGGAACGTAATCTAACTGTGATCGAGCGCTTGTTGGAATGTGCCCGTGCTGCCAGAGGGCTGAGTCTGCTGTCATGTTGTTGTTGAGGAGCGAGAGGAAGTCCTGCTGGGGCCGGCGGAGCTGCTCTTCCTGCTGGAGGACCTGCAGGCCAAGCTGGAGTTCAGCCTCACCGCCGCGCCGGCCAAGAGAGTCCCCTTCGCCAAGGTAGGACCCCAGAGAGCCCCCTTCTCCAAGGTAGGACCCCAGAGAGCCCCCTTCTCCAAGGTAGGACCCCAGAGAGCCCCCTTCTCCAAGGTAGGACCCCAGAGAGCCCCCTCTTACAAGCTAGGAACCCAGAGAGCCCCCTTCTCCAAGGTAGGAACCCAGAGAGCCCCCTTCTCCAAGGTAGGAACCCAGAGAGCCCCCTTCGCCAAGGTAGGACCCCAGAGAGCCCCCTTCTCCAAGGTAGGACCCCAGAGAGCCCCCTTCTCCAAGGTAGGAACCCAGAGAGCCCCCTTCTCCAAGGTAGGACCCCAGAGAGCCCCCTCCTACAAGGTAGGACCCCAGAGAGCCCCCTTCTCCAAGGTAGGAACCCAGAGAGCCCCCTCCTACAAGGTAGCTACGTGGTCACAGGTAGCGTGTGACCAGGTGTGGTGGAGCTCCACCAGGTGTCCATTGGACCAGGTGTGACCAGGTGTGTTGTGGGCGTTTCAGGGCCGGACAGAGAAGAGTGTGGGCTTCTCCCACCTGCACCAGAGGAGCTCTAAGGAGGTGGCCTCCTACTGCATCCAGCTGCTGCCCAGCCTCTGCTCCCACCTCGAGGGCTGCCACAACCACTTCCAGGTACCTGGAACACGCGCACGCACACACACATTGAACACACGCCGCCGCGGGTCTCCGGTGTCTCACTGCTCCCCCTGGTGGTCAGACGGTGCTGTCGGAGAACGGGGGTGTGGTGGACGGGCCCGCCACGGACCCCCAAGAGCACCAACTCCTGTCCTCCGCCTACCAGCTGCTCCTTCAGGTCCTCAACACCACCTTCAGCTGGTGAGCACCCGCCACACCGCCCGGAGGGTGGCATTAGCATATCATACCTACGATTGATATTAATGTATATATGACATAACGTTGAGCTCTGCTGGCCGTGCGGCCGGTTCCTCGTTGCGTTGTGCGTTGCGCTCCAGCTCTAAAGGTTTGTCGTCCCCTCCATGTGTTTCTGTTTGCCTTCGGCAGGTCTGGGTTCTCCCAGCCGGGCCACCGTAGTTTGCTGAAGAGTGCTCTGGCGCTCCTGGCCAGCAGGCTGAAAGAAGGCGCGCCTGACTTGACCCTGGAGCAGCTGGTCAGGTGAGCGACCCGCCAGCCAATCAGAGGAGCGCCCACTCAGTGCGTGTCCGGTCAGTCAAATGGAGCCTGAACTCTGAACGTGTCTCCTGTCCCCGTCAGACACGGCTTCGACTACCTGCTCAACCTCCGCAGCACCGTGCCCACGCTGGGGGCTGCGCTGGGGCTCTGCCAGCTGCTGGCCACCGTGACCTCCAGGGCGGGGCCCGCCGCGGCCTACAGGGAACAGACAGGTAGACGCTCCATTTACATTTAGGGCATTTAGCAGACGCTTTTATCCAAAGCGACTTACATTAAGTAAGTACATAAGCACAAGTGCAACAATATATCGCTGTCGGTACAGCGATTGTGTGTCGCCGCACACACACACACACACACACACACACACACACACACACACACACACACACACACACACACACACACACACACACACACACACACACACACACGGAGAGAGACAGAGAGAGAGACGCAGGGATGCAGACACACACAGAGAGAGAGAGAGAGATGCACACACACACACACACACACACACACACACACACACACACACACACACACACACACACACACACACACACACACACACACACACACACACACACACACACACACACACACACACACACACACAGAGAGAGACGCAGGGATGCAGACACACACACACACACACAGAGAGAGAGAGATGCAGACACACACACACAGAGAGACGCAGGGATGCAGACACACACACAGAGAGAGAGAGAGAGATGCAGGCACACACAGACAGACAGACCGACATGCTCAGTGTTGTAACTGGTGTTTCTTCCAGCCTCACTGGCGCGTGGGTTCCTGACCCAGCCGTGGGTGAACGCCTCTGGAGAGCGGGAGAGAGGCCAGAAGTTCAATGAGGGCCTTCAGACTGTCCTCGGGTACGTGTGTGTGCATGTTTGTATCTGTCGCTATCTCACTGAGGGGTGGATGTCTCATGTTGTACTGAATGTAGGTTCACCTCACTGAGGGGTTGATGTCTCATGTTGTACTGAATGTAGGTTCACCTCACTGAGGGGTTGATGTCTCATGTTGTACTGTATGCTGGCCCTCTTCACTGAGGGGTTGATGTCTCATGTTGTACTGTATGCTGGCCCTCTTCACTGAGGGGTGGATGTCTCATGTTGTACTGTATGCTGGCCCTCTTCACTGAGGGGTTGATGTCTCATGTACTGTTGGTCCAGGATCTACCTGGAGCACGTGGACGACGTGCTGACGGCCGTGGAGGAGATCGCTGGGGAGGGCGTCGCCGAGCTGGTCAACGCAGCCAAGGACGCCAGCTCTGAGACCTGGCCCACCCTCACCAGGTAGAGACCTGACCACCCCCCCCCCCCCCCCTCACCAGGTAGAGCCTTCATCACGTCCAGGTGTTTTCCTGTAGAGACCTCACCAGGTAGAGCAGGTTCAGTGAAGGGTTAATGAGCTGGAGGAGCAGAAGGTTGGAGGTTAACGCGGCTGATGGTTAAGGAGGTTGGAGGTTAACGAGGCTGGAGGTTAACGAGGCTGGAGGTTAACGAGGCTGGAGGTTAACGAGGCTGGAGGTTAACGAGGCTGGAGGTTAACGAGGCCGGAGGTTAACGAGGCTGGGGGTTAATGAGGCGTCAGCAGCGGTCCATGAAGCAGCTCCTCTCCTCTTTGCTCCTCTCCCTGGCGCAGGCAGACCTTCCTGGTGTTCTACAAAGGGATGCTGTGGGAGCTGGAGAAGGCTGTGAAGAGGATCCCGGCGGGAAAGATGAGTGACAGCTTCGAGGTAACGCAGCTGCCCTCCTGCTGGGGGGGGCGTGTCTGAACAATGTCACGCCCCCTTGGATGAAGGGGTAGTCAAGGATTCTGCTGAGCAATTCCTCACCAGCTACAGAGAGCTGTTTCAAAAGGATAAGGAACGAGCCATGGCGTTAGACACATTAAACTTTGTAGCTCATTGTAGTTACACACATTGTGGTTTTAATATCCTCCTTAGAAACATTGCTTCTTGGGATGCATCTGGTGTATTATTAATAATAATAATAATAATAATACATTTAATTTAGAGGCGCCTTTCAAGACACCCAAGGTCACCTTACAGAGCATATAGTCATCATTCAAAACTATGTAAAACAGACTAGGAATAAAAGGAAAACAGAGGTTAAACATGAAGAATAATAATAATTAATAACACTCAAAGACGCCTAAAGTGAAGGGGGGACCTCACTAACCACCACCAATATGTAGCACCCACTTGGGTGATGCACGGCAGCCAATCGGTGCCAGAACGCTCACTACACACCAGCTTGAGGTGGAGAGTTAGGGATGAGCTGGAGAGTGAGTGAAAAGAACATATTTAAACACTATCGACCATATTTAAACACAGTGAATCACATTTAAACAATATCGACCACATGTAAACACTATGGACCACATTTAAACACTATCGACCATATTTAAACACTATGGACCACATGTAAACCCTATCGACCACATGTAAACACTATCGCCCACATTTAAACATGTAAACCCTATCGACCACAATTAAACACTATCGACCACATTTAAACATGTAAACCCTATCGACCACATTTAAACACTATCGACCACATTTAAACACTATCGACCACATTTAAACACTATCGACCACATGTAAACACTAGCGACCACACTCAAACACTCTGGTGTATTGTTTAGATGTATCTGGTGTATTGGTGTTTAGATGTATTATGTATGTATCCGGTGTACGATCGTATTGTTTATCTACTGGCTCTCTTCCTCAGAGCCAAAGTGTGAAGCTGCTCACCTGGAACCTTGCAGTCCGAGACTTTCACATCCTGGTCAACCTGGTGAAGGTACCAGCTCACCCTCACCGCTCTGTCAGACCACATAATGTTCTCATGGAGAACAGCATGTTACCCTGACCGTCTGTCTGATGATCAGCTAACCCTAACCCTAACCGCTGTATGATGATCAGCTAACCCTAACCCTGACCCTGTATGATGATCAGCTAACCCTAACCCTGACCCTGTATGATGATCAGCTAACCCTAGCCGTCTGTATGATGATCAGCTTGCCTTATCTCTGTCCTCAGGTGTTTGACGGCAGGCCAGTCCTCAACGCATGTCTTAAGGTATGCTGGATGGATTCTGTGAGATTGTTAGACTGGTTCCAGTTAGATGGTTAGTCTGGTTCCAGTTAGATGGTTCCAGTTAGATGGTTAGTCTGGTTCCAGTTAGATGCTTCCAGTTAGATGGTTCCAGTTAGATGCTTCCAGTTAGATGGTTAGACTGGTTCCAGTTAGATGGTTCCAGTTAGATGGTTAGTCTGGTTCCAGTTAGATGCTTCCAGTTCGATGGTTAGTCTGGTTCCAGTTAGATGGTTAGACTGGTTCCAGTTAGATGGTTCCAGTTCGATGGTTAGTCTGGTTCCAGTTAGATGGTTAGTCTGGTTCCAGTTAGATGGTTAGTCTGGTTCCAGTTAGATGGTTAGTCTGGTTCCAGTTAGATGGTTAGTCTGGTTCCAGTTAGATGGTTAGTCTGGTTCCAGTTAGATGCTTCCAGTTCGATGGTTAGTCTGGTTCCAGTTAGATGGTTCCAGTTCGATGGTTAGTCTGGTTCCAGTGGTCCGCAGGAGACGCTGACCTCTGATGTGTTCCTTCAGTTCGGCCGTCTCTTCCTGGATGCGTTCCTCAGGCTGGGGATGCCCCTGTTGGATTACAGCTTCAAGAAGCACAAGGTGAACCTAACCTAACCTTAAAGGGGACCTATTATGCTTTTTCGACCTTTATGACCTATAAACGTTGTTATAATGATTGATAGTCATGTTTAACCAGACTTAAGTGTCAAATAATGACGTACATGCATTTCGACGTATTCTCTGCTGACAGTCTGGGGTGGCTGTGCAGAGCGCTAAACACTCGGGACAATGTTTGTGATTCACTTGTTCACATTTCCGGGAAACATCTACGTAGACGTACTCCTGCCACGCCCCCATAGGCCCGGTCAAATCTGCCCGCGCGCGCGCTCCAAGGAAGGTAACCAATCACAATGGAGTTGGGTTGGCAGGAGGGGGGCGAGGGGGCGGAGAAGGACGAAACGGAGCGTTGACAGAGAAGGCTGAAAGAGCCCAGATGAGAGGAAGAGTTTCCCGAAAATCTACATCATTTTTTGTGTATGGTTAAACATGACTATCAATCATTATAACAACGTTTATAGGTCATAAAAGTCATAAAGCATAATAGGTCCCCTTTAACCTACCCTACCTTAACTAAACCTGGCCTTCCCTAACCTTAACCTACAACCTGTAGTGTAAAGGACAAACTAAAGTGTGTGTGTGTGTGTGTGTGTGTGTGTGTGTGTGTGTGTGTGTGTGTGTGTGTGTGTGTGTGTGTGTGTGTGTGTGTGTGTGTGTGTGTGTGTGTGTGTGTGTGTGTGTGTGTGTGTGTGTGTGTGTCAGGAGGATGTCCAGAGTCTACTGAAGACCTTTCAGCTCAGCACCAGGCAGCTTCACCACATGTGTGGTCACTCAAAGGTAACTAACTTATACCACCGGTAACTAGACTGATAACTAACTGATACCAGAGTAGCGGCGACAACAAGAGGCTTCTTTTGTTGTGCCCAGATTCGTCAAGACACGAGCCTGACCAATCACGTGCCGGCCCTGAAGAAGAGCCTGGAGGTGTTCATCTACCGCGTGAAGGCCATGCTGACGCTCAACAACTGCCAGGAGGCCTTCTGGACGGGCAACCTGAAGAACCGCGACCTCAAGGTGAACATCTCCGCTAGCATCGCCGCCACGCGCTGATGGAGAGGTCCCCGTGTCTGAAGGTCTGTTCACTCCTGTGTTCTGTAGGGAGAAGAGATCCTCTCCCAGCAGGCCCGGGACAGTGAGGAGGAGCAGGAGGAGCAGCAGGAGGAACAGGACGAGGAGCAAGCAGAGGATGAGGTGCTTCCAATGTTTGAATCGCTGTCTTCACATGTCTAACACAGGCATGTCCTCGTGACTTGATAAGGGTGACGGTTAGGGTTAGGTTAATCCTAAAATGTATCCTAATTGTTAATCCTAACCTAACCCGTATTAGAGAGTTAGCTTGAGTAAGGTTAGCCCTTATCAAAGCACAGCTTGGCGTAGCTGGCGGTTGGAACTGTAGAGGGCATCTGTGGAATGCACCTGATAAGAGAACTGGTTCTGCTGCTAAGATAAGGGGTTCTGCCGCTAAGATAAGGGGTTCTGCCGCCGTCCAGCTAATCATTACTTGCTGAAGCGGTTGAAGAACTTAGCCGGTCTCATCACCTCTTAGTTATTATCAGCTTTGTGGCTACTAAGGGTTAGGGTTAGGTTAACTACAGGTCATGTGTGACTAAGTGTTAGGTTAATCCTAAACTCTAGGTAATGTGTGACTAAAGGTTAGGGTTAGGTTAATCCTAAACTACAGATCATGTGTGACTAAGGGTTAGGTTAACCCTTAACTACAGGTCATGTGTGACTAAGGGTTAGGTTAACCCTTAACTACAGGTCATGTGTGACTAAGGGTTAGGTTAACCCTTAACTACATGTCATGAGTGACTAAGGGTTAGGTTAACCCTTAACTACAGGTCATGTGTGACTAAAGGCTCGATTCCACCTGAGGCGTACGCTCCGCGGCACGGCTGCGCCGCGGTCACCGCAGCAGATAGGTTCCACTCTAATCAATGAGACCATTTCCACCGGGCACGGCTGCGGAACGTCTCAGCAGCGTCCCAGGAGCGGCTCGCCGTGCCGCAGCGCTATCATTCCGTAGCATTTCGATTTTTGCCGCAAGCCGTGGCTGAACCGCGTCAATTTCAACAGAGCAGATCGAGCAGGGCAGGAAGTGAAAAAGTAAAAGCCATAGAGCATCCGGTCAATTTTCAAAATAAAACACGATACTCAGCTCATGTTACTTGACATCAACATTATTACGTCATGACCGGTGGCACCAGGTCAGCAGTCAATCAATCAAAGGGTCGGCAACATGGACGACGAGAGACTCATTGTCGAAGTTCAGCAACATGAAGTCATTTATGTACCAAATCATCCTTTTTATAAGGAAAATGTCAGAAAGGACAAAGCGTGGCATTTAATTGCAATGGTTTTGGGAGTGGAAGGTGAGTACATTAGGTTTAGGATTATCGCGTGATCTCGTGATCTCGCGTGAATACGGCTGGCTCGCAAGGCAGCGCTACGCTGCCGTTACGCGCCCGGTAGGAATGGACGCAGGGCAGAGGACGTAGCCGTTCCGCGGCGCAAGGGTTAGGTTAACCCTTAGCTACAGGTCATGTGTGACTAAGGGGTAATCCTTAGCTACATGTGTGACTCAGTGCTTCTCCCCGCTCCAGGACTCTGACCCTGGGGACAAGAGGAGGCCGGGCGGAGACCTGGAGGACGACATCACAGACGACTCGGACGACTAAACCGTCCGAGTCCTAACCCCAACCCTAAAACATGTTGTATAACATCCCAGTTAGACAGCATGTTGGACAACCCTAAACTAAACCTAACCCAGTTGAACAACATGTTTTAAGAACGTCCCAGTTAGACAACATGTTGTAAGAACAGTTCGACAACATGTTGACGTCCCAGTTAGACAACATGTTGTAAGAAGGGTACAGTTAGACCACATGTTGATGTCCCAGTTAGACATCATGTTGTAAGAAGGGCACAGTTAGACCACATGTTGATGTCCCAGTTAGACATCATGTTGTAAGAAGGGCACAGTTAGACCACATGTTGATGTCCCAGTTAGACATCATGTTGTAAGAACAGCCCAGAGACACTTTGAAATTATTGTAGATTTATTTTACTGGGATCATAAATCATTATGTATTGTATGGTCATTTATATGTTTTTCATGTTTCCATTTGGTGCCAAATGTGTTAATAACATGTTACACTGTTATTTATTTGATTAAAAGCCAGTTAATTGTTAACCTGTAGTTTGGTCTTCTCTTTAAACTGAGATATTAAGCATCTTCATCGGACTGTTGCGACTGATAACTCGTAGTAGGCCTATATATTATTAGATATGATCCTTAAATATAGTCTTTGATTCATGAATTATCTGTATATAGGCCTGTATAATATTAAATATGACCCTAACCCTAAAATATAATCTTTAATTCATGAACTGGCTGTAAGCATCCAATTTAAATGAAGTAGTCGTCACTGTTTACAATGGGTCAAACTAAGGCATTGGGGGAGTTATTCATCTGGTCAAAATAACATTTTATTTAATAAACGTAATAAATTATAAGAAGTGCAAATGAACATTTTAATGATATCAAATATGTCTGTATGCATCATGTCTTTATTTAATGTTTAATATTGTAAATGGCTCTCCGATGGATCCTGCGGGAACACACCCTTGGTCGAGACGGAATGGTTTAACCGGGAAGCATGTTTCGTTGTTTGGGGAAATAAACCTTCGTATTTTCTCTGTTATCTGACATTAGTGAGTAAACCACTGGTTTATATAACGGATATATCTAATTTAAATAAACGTTCGTATTTTCTCCATCTGACACAAGATCTGGACATTATTGAATAGTGATGTAAACCACTGGTAAAATATATAAACAGATATATCCGTCAACGACCCTCTGCGCTCACATTGGTCCAGGGCAGACTAGATCCAGCTCAGTAGAGCTGGTTTTCATTCGGTAAGGATTGGTTAGACCAGGTCTTAACCCGGTTAGCTGCAGTCATGTCGGACTTTATGATCCTCATCCTGATCCTGGTCCTGGTGGTCTGTCTGCTTGTGACGGTGGTGGGCATCGTGCTGTACTCGGGTCTCCTCGCTGAGGTGGTGGTCAGGACGGGCTCTCCCCCCGTCAGGAACCTCATCATTGCCTATAAGTTCAAAGAGGGTCCCTACAGGGACAGCGGGGCGGGCTACACGGAGAGCTGCTCCATCGGACCCCGGCTGAGCTGCATCGGCATCTTCTACGACGACCCCAAGCAGGTGAGACTAGAGTCTGAGGTTCTGGACAACTTGGTCCTCAGAGACTCCGTGAAACGTGCGGTTCCCGGGGTGTCTGTCCAGCCCCTGGACACCGTGGGTCATTCAATGTGGACCTAATGTGTAACTGGCGTAGACCTAATTACTAAATACAGCCTATTCATTTCACACCGAGCTGAAAAAGGTGAGGGACCACTGGAACCTTCTGGTGGTTTGATCAGCTGTTCACTGCCACGTTGCTGTTTTTCCTCTCTCCTGTCCTCTTGGCTCAGGACCTCAATGGCCCAGGGAAGAACAAGTCCCCAGAAAAGGAACATCTTAATTTGCCTTTTGGGCAACTTTTTTCAGAAATCCTTGTCTAAATGCATGAAATCAGTGTTTAATTGGAAGAAGAAGGAGATTCCTGTCTTGGAGGGAAGTCTTAATAAATGGATCATTCTTTAGTTCACTCGTTAACCCCTTGGTCTTGATCCCATGAGCTCAGCGGACTGGGACAACTGAAGAGGGTTCAATGTTCCAAAACACGGGACAAACTATAGGATTCCGACCAGGCTGTCGGAGGCCTCACTTGTCTCACTCGTGTGTTTGTGTGTGTGTGTGTGTGTGTGTAAGTTTAACTTGATGGCTGTTATGTTAGCTTATGGCCGTCTCTTTCTGTATGTGTGTCTTCATGGCTTCTGTGGCTCTTCGTTTAAAAGCTCATTTAGGAATTATTCCAAAGACGAGAAGAGGCACTTTGTTAGGGTAGTGGTTACGGGCATAGTTGGGGTCATAGTTAGGGTTAGGGTCATAGTTAGGGTTAGGGCCATAGTTAGGGTTAGGGCCATGGTTAGGGTTAGGCCTCTGAACCCCTCTTCTTTTGGGGGTTGAAGGATTTCCGTGGACCGAATTGACGAGAGATTGGTTACCAACCCATCAGGTGACGTTATTACATGAGTGATCATTTGTAGGCAGGGGATGACAAACCAGCAGATTCCCTCTCCGTCCTGGAAGTCATCTGAACATGACCAACGACTTTAATAAGCGAGCGAAACATCCCCACCTCACCGTCCCCCTGTCTGACCTCTGCCCCCCCCCCCCCCCCCCGTCTGACCTCTGACCCCGTCTCCCGCTTGACAATGATACAGAAAAGATGTCCACACAGAGGAATGAAGTCATTCACTACCTTCTACACCAAAGGAAGAACAACTACAATTACTTCAGTTAACAACACCATCAACAGTAGAAAATGTGTACAAAATCGGTCAATATTATTAAGCAGTTTGTTTATTTGTTAAGCTAGTAAATCATATAATATTATTTAAATCTCACAATGAGAACATATCAATCAGTAGCCTTCTGTTTCCTGTTTTCCGTTACTACTTGGCCTTGGGGTTAGAATACTTTTTGCCTGCAAGTAATTAGTGACCAGTAGATGGCAGGATTGTCATGGTAGCAGCGGTGCATCCAGAGAGATGAAGCATGTTATCACTATTCAATCCGCAAACAATAGATCATTATCAATCTGAAGTTGAAAGTGGCGTCTCTGTATTACGACATTTTTGAATGCAATGATGTAATTAAGGTTTATGAATAAATTACCCTTGGTTACCCCACAATCTTGTCACATGTCAGCATTGATAGGCTGTATTTTCACAAGAGGCCTGGTTAATGTTGTGAAGATGCATATTTAACGAGTAAGGTGGAAGAACCCCTGAGCAGCATGATCTAAGTGTTTAATGAGAGGTCTGTAGTTGGTTAGTCTCCATGGCTATTGGGAGATGTATCTCTGCATAGGCCTAGTTTTTCTTCATGGATACAGGTGCATCTCATAGAATATTGTGGAAAAGTGAATTAATTTCAATAATTCAATTCAAAAAGTGAAATTCATGTATTATATAGATCACTCAAGCCACACTGAAATATTTCAAGGCTTTATTTGTAATAATCTTGATGATTATGGCTTTCAGCTCATTAAAACCCAAATTTCCGTATCTCAGACAATTTGAATATTACATAAGACCAGTAAAAAACGGATAAGGCCACTTGGCTCAGGGTAAGGGTTGGGGTTAGCTGCCTGTTAGGAGGCTAGGCAGTCAGGGTAAAGGTAAGGGTTAGGATGATATATTTGATTATATAATGAAGGCCGAGATCACTCGCTGAAACCGCCACTGGAAAAAAACGACATAAAACCAATATGTGTTGCATGTTCCCCTCTCCATGAACCATATCCCAGCTTCAGGGGGCCGCACGTCGGTCCCTGAAGGAAGGGCTGCGAATGAGTTCCAGCGAGCGTGAGGATGTGGTTGTTTAGAGTGTGTGGCGATGAACAGCGTGGGGCGCCTGTTCCTTCCCTGACGAACCGCGGGCCAAATGAAATGTCACGCCACGGCGGCGCCGGGAGCGATGAGAAGAGGTGTGAGATCTGTCAGAGGAGGGAGAGTGTAAATTGACAGAAGTCTCGCTCGCCTTCGGAGCCTCGATTCAATGGCGCAACCGACGCGTCACAGGCCCCCGATCAGAGCACAAAGCCCAGCCTGACTACACAAGGCTAGCTGATACCACTGGGCTAGGCTAGCTGATCCTAACTACACTAGGCTAGCTGATACCACTGGGCTAGCTGACCCTCACTGGGCTAGCTGATACCACTGGGCTAGCTGATCCTCACTAGGCTAGCTGATCCTCACTAGGCTAGCTGACCCTCACTGGGCTAGCTGATACCACTGGGCTAGCTGATCCTCACTAGGCTAGCTGATCCTCACTAGGCTAGCTGACCCTCACTGGGCTAGCTGATCCTCAATAGGCTAGCTGCACCTCACTACACTAGGCTAGCTGATAACACTACACTAGGCTAGCTGATCCTCACTAGGCTAGCTGATCCTAACTAGGTCCACCCTTGGTTTGTTGACACGGCGACATGAAAAAACGGGTGAAACGGGTTAAACATGTGGCTCTCGGTTGGTTAACTGGGCTCTTTTAAAGTCGCCAGGCGGTACAGAGTGTTCCACTACGACCTGCTGTCTTCCACTATGCCAGCAACAGGCTGGCCAGTCAATAGGAGGTAACCCAATGTGGGTTAGGGTTAGCTAACCCTACCCTAACGCTACCCTACCTTCAACCGCTCGGTTCACTTCAGCGGCTCCAGCAGCCGGCGCCTGCAGGAGCAGGAAGAGGAATAAAATACGATATCATATTTACAGCTCCATGAATCTCCTCAGAGATTCTAACCCCCATGTCAGTCGAGTGAAGAAGAAAGGGAACCAACGGGAACCTCCACCTGTTCCCTCACTGAGGGCGGGCAGGGGAGGGCACCCGGCTGCACAGGGACCAGGCTGGACCCTGGGGGACAAGGCTAGACCCCCCAGGGCTATGGGTATCCTGGACCCCCCAGGGACCAGGCAGGTACCCCGGGGCTATGGGTACCCTGGACCCCCCAGGGACCAAGCTGGAGGCCCCCTGGAGCTAGCAGGAAGATTAAAGTTGACCCTCGCCTCCTGTCAAGAAGGAGGAGGAGAAAGTCCTCCTCCCTCTGGGGCTGGAGAGGAGCGGAGGAGGTGTTGAGGTGAACCTGCCTCGGCAACAAGGTGTCCTTCCTCCTGGAGACCTCCTCCTCCTCCTCATCAGTAATTATAGTATACAGGATCCCAAGGACGCCAGAGTCATTACTGAGGAGGGATGAGCTCTGCCTGGAGGGAAACCCTCTAAGAGAGGGAGAGACACAGAGAGGAGATGAGGAGAGAGAGAGACAGAGAGGAGATGGAGAGAGAGAGAGAGAGAGACACAGAGGAGATGGAGAGAGAGAGGGAGAGAGACAGAGAGGAGATGGAGAGAGAGGGAGAGAGACAGAGAGGAAGGGAGAGAGAGAGAGAGGAGATGGGGAGAGAGAGACAGAGAGGGAGAGATACACAGAGAGGAGATGAAGAGAGAGGGAGAGACAGAGAGGAGATGAAGAGAGAGAGAGACACAGAGGAGGGAGAGAGACATAGAAGAGATGGAGAGGGAGGGAAAGAGAGAGGAGATGGGGAGAGAGACAGAGGGAGAGATACACAGAGAGGAGATGAAGAGAGAGGGAGAGACACAGAGAGGAGATGAAGAGAGAGAGAGGAGTGAGAGGGAGAGAGACACAGAGGGGAGAGAGGGAGAGAGAGAGGGAGACACAGAGGAGATGGAAAGAGACACAGAGATGGAGAGAGAGAGGAGATGGGGAGAGAGGGAGAGGAGATGGGGAGAGAGAGAGACAGAGAGGGAGAGACACAGAGGAGATGAAGAGAGGAGATGGAGAGAGGGAGAGAAAATGAGAGGAGATGAAGAGAGAGAGGGAGAGAGAAATAGAGGGAGAGAGACACAGGAGATGGAGAGAGAGACAGGGAGGGTGAGACAGAGGAGATGGAGAGAGAGACAGATAGGGAGAGAGACATAGAGATGGAGGGAGAGAGACAGAGTAGATGGGGACAGAGACATAGAGAGGAGATCCAGAGAGAGAGAGAGAGAGTTGGAGAAAGGCATGGAAGGAATAATCTCTATGTCTGTGCAGGCCCTCCTACAGTACCTAACGGTCTCTAGTCAGACAGGTCCGCTCTCTCTCGGCTGAAACATGGAGACAAATGGCATCACAGTCTGTGTGATGCTTCAGGCCTTCTCTCCGTCCAGCCTCTCTCAGTCGCTCCAGACATTGTCTGCTGGGGGCTCCTGTGGTTCTCCTTAGCCAGGTGGAGAGGGGTCCTCTTGTCTTGAGCTCTGCTGATGGATCTGATGGTCTTGAACCACCAGCAAAAACAAAATTCAAGAGAGGAAAGTGAAGCAGCTAGTCTGTGTCCTCTGGTCTATGTCTCAGGTCTGTGTCTCCGGTCAATGTCTCTCAAGTCCGTCCCTGGTCTCAGGTCTATGTATTATTACGTAGTTCTTCAAGGAAAGGGTTCAAATCCGGGATTGCTTTTAACTCAGTTTATTGTTAAAGTCTGCATGTTTCGGCATGGTAACTGGCTATGGAACGAAAGTCTAGGAATCGTGTTGAACACGTGTGAGAGATAATAACTCTATCTACTTCCAGCCACGGGCAGAGGCCCGTGACTGTCCGCGGGTGTCGCTGAAAATCTCTGACGCTCTCCACCTCGCGTGCACAGGTAGAGACCGTCAAGTGGGCGTGGCCTAGTGGGCGTGGCCGGGGTGCCGTAATGGCTTCGGCTTCTTCATATATCAAAAGGTGCTGCTATCTGTGGCTGGAGCAGCCTCCAATAAGGTCTTGCTCCCCTTGTGGCTATGTATAGTATTTACGGCTTATATGTTTGGTCCTGCTTCATTGGGTCTATGTGTGGGTAGCTTAGATTCTTAAAATACGTAACAGTCTCAGGTCGATGTATCAGGTGTATGTCGCAGACCTATTTCTCCTGTCTATGTCTCAAGTCTATGTCAAGTTGTGGTCCAGGGGAGTCCATTGTGTAACACGGTGGATACGGCGGCCACTTTATGCGTTCCCATTCCTGTGTGACACAAACAAACACTACTGTGTCGGACACGTTCCAACATGTAATTACCACGACAGACACTGTTTTGCTGTAGCAACTGATGTTGGGGAAACAATGTTGTGTTGCTGCTCCTGAAGCCCCTCTAGGATCGATCGTGTTCCCTTATCTTCTATGCTTTGCTGTTCCGAAGCCATGAGTGAATATGGTTGAGTCTTCAGTAATACTCCTGTGGTACCGGCGGCCACATTCTGCTGTTCATTTCCTTCTTGTAATGCAAGTCAACCCACCAAACGACAATGCTTTAATCTACATCTCCTTTATCCTCCTCCCTCTCCCTCCTCCTCCACTCTCTCCCGCCTGCTCCTCAATCTCTCTCTCCTCCTCCCTCTCCCTCTCCCTCTCCCTCCTCCTCCACTCTCTCCCGCCTGCTCCTCAATCTCTCTCTCCTCCTCCCTCTCCCTCTCCCTCTCCCTCTCCCTCTCCCTCTCCCTCCTCCTCCACTATCTCCCTCCTGCTCCTCAATCTCTCTCTCCTCCTCCCTCTCCCTCCTCCACTCTCCCTCCTGCTCCTCAATCTCTCTCTCCTCCCTCTCTTCCTCCCTCTCCCTCCTCCTCCACTCTCTCCCGCCTGCTCCTCAATCTCTCTCTCCTCCTCCCTCTCCCTCCTCCTCCACTCTCCCGCCTGCTCCTCAATCTCTCTCTCCTCCTCCCTCTCCCTCTCCCTCCTCCTCCACTCTCTCCCTCCTGCTCCTCAATCTCTCTCCCCTCCCTCTCTTCCTCCCTCTCCCTCTCCCTCTCCCTCCTCCACTCTCCCTCCTGCTCCTCAATCTCTCTCTCCTCCTCCCTCTCCCTCCTCCTCCACTCTCCCTCCTGCTCCTCAATCTCTCTCTCCTCCCTCTCCCTCCCCTCTCCCCTCACCAGAGGCCAGCCGAGCAGTGCCGCTACGTGGTGGGCAGCGTCCTGAGCGAGGGCGAGCAGACCCCCGACCCTGAGCTCCAGAAGCTGTACGAGCAGCACGGTTTCCGGGTGTTCTCGCTGCCCGAGGTGACCCACGCGGTGACCTCCAGCTTCCCAAGCACCACTCCCCTCTCCCACATCCTGGGACCCTACCGAGTCTACCCAGCGCTCTCCTCCTACATCGAGGTAGGCCCGGCTCCCGCCTGAATCCTCATCTACAGACCACCCTTACTCGAGCAAGAATTGAGGGGCATTCGAGTTGATTCGTTTTTTTTCTAATTGGTAAATGAGTATTCACCACTCATAAGAAAGACCTTCTCTCATCACTGCACTGCAGTGAGTACCGTTTCATAGCTCTAAGATATACCATACCTAATCAAGGCACTGCAGTGAGTACCGTTTCATAGCTCTAAGATATACCATACCTAATCACGGCACTGCAGTGAGTATTGTTTCATAGCTCTAAGATATACCATACCTAATCACGGCACTGCAGTGAGTACCGTTTCATAGCTCTAAGATATACCATACCTAATCAAGGCACTGCAGTGAGTATTGTTTCATAGCTCTAAGATATACCATACCTAATCAAGGCACTGCAGTGAGTATTGTTTCATAGCTCTAAGATATACCATACCTTGGCTTTGAACTTTTTGAACTGTTGCCCTCAGGGAGGCGCTACAGGTGCATTAGGACTAAAACAAATAGATTCAAGAACAGCTTCTTCCCAAAAGTAATAACCTCCCTGAACTCCCACATGAGGCACTCCTAGTTCAATCACCCCAACCCCCAGACTCATACCACTCATGTGCAATATATTATATTACACACTAGATGGGCTATATATATACATACATATGTATGTATGTATATATATATATATATATATATATATATATATATATATATATATAATGTGCAATGTATACATATCTTACACTGGATAGTACCGTATTATTATTTATTTTGCAATGTACACGCAGGACTGCACACCCTACCTCCCTTTTATTATCTCTACATGTCCTGAGTTTATGTGTTTGTATTGTATAGATGTATTTTTGCACTGCTTGGAGATGGCTGTTTTAATCTCATAGTACATGTGTACAGTGACAATAAAGGTATTCTAATTCTAATTCTGACCTAATCACTGCACTGCAGTGAGGACTGCTTCATAAGAAAGAGGTTAGTGATTAATGATGCCGTGATTAGAGATGGTCTGAGTTTTCAAACAGTCCTCTTATCACTGCCCTGCAGTGATAAGAGGACATTAAAAATGTGCTCAATGGGAAAACATCTGTCTCCAAGGATCAGAGACTTTAGAAATACTAGACAATCACAGAGTACGTTTTGGAAATACTGAATACAAGACAATCAGAGAGTATGTTTCGGAAATACTGATACTAGACAATCGGAGTATGTTTTGGAAATGCTGAATACTCGACAATCAGAGTACATTTTGGAAATACTGAATACTCGACAATTAGAGTGCATTTTGGAAATACTGAATACCAGACAATCAGAGAACATTTTGGAAATACTGAATACTAGGCAATCAGAGTATATTTTGGAAATATTGAATACCAGACAATCAGAGAGTACATTTGGCTCATTACTAGTTAATCAGAGTACATTGTGCTAATTTATAGTTAATCCTAGTAAACTTTGCTTATTACTAGTTAATCAGAGTACATTGGGCTCATTACTAGTTAATCATTACATGTGGCTGGTGAGTCCTTTTGGCCAAACAACATCATCATCCTGTCACCTTCATTCATGCGTTGTTTAATTCATCACGTGCGCAGAATTGACCAACAGAGGAGATGGTAGTTCGTATAAAACCAAAGGTCTCCCAGCAGGCGACCCTCAGGATGGCCTGAGAACACAGACTGGCCTTTACTGGTGACATTTCCACACTGGGATTCATGGAGGAGCCTCCCTTAGCAGGAACAATGCTGAGGAGGAACCAAAAGGAGTAGTGTGTGTGTGTGTGTGTGTGTGTGTGTGTGTGTGTGTGTGTGTGTGTGTGTGTGTGTGTGTGTGTGTGTGTGTGTGTGTGTGTGTGTGTGTGTGTGTGTGTGTGTGTGTGGGGATAAACATGCACTTCTTTATTTAGATTTACCTCTGCAGTAAAGACCATTTTTGTTCTGATATATTGTGATGGAATAGTAACACGAAGTGTGTGTGTGTGTGTGTGTGTCCCGAGCCGTCGTCTTAGCACTGTGCGTTGAGTGACAGGTCAATGAGCAGCTCCCAGCGCTAGCTGCTAGCCCACTGCCAATAGTGATGGGATAGCATCTAGCGCTAAGCTAATGAATAATGAAGAGTGGCTTATAGAGGTTTAAAGGGTAGTATGTGGATGGCCCCGGGTGTTTGTGTGTGTGTGTGTGTGTGTGTGTGTGTGTGTGTGTGTGTGTGTGTGTGTGTGTGTGTGTGTGTGTGTGTGTGTGTGTGTGTGTGTGTGTGTGTGTGTGTGTGTGTGTGTGTGTGCGTGATTTATTGAATGAATCCATAGTGTAAGGGTTTTTCTAAACAAAGTGAGGGGCTGGCTCGGTCCATCAAGGAGATTATAATCATTTCAATGAAGCGGACAAGCAGCTCAGACCTGGTTCAGAAGAACAGGTTGTGTTCTGGTGGTCCTGGGGTGAGGGGAGGGGTGTCATAGGACCATACAAGTCCCTCTCCCTCTCCCTCTCCCTCTCCCTCTCCCTCTCCCTCTCCCTCTCTCGTGCACTTTCATGAACCAAAGTAAAGAATACTTTAGGTGGATAATAAATCGGCCTATGCTGTACAATCAGGTCTGTCAAATAGTTGCAATAATAAAGCCAAACTTCATAGATTTGTTGTGAGTTAGATCTTAGGCTAACCTAAAAGTTTATTCTTGCATACATTCTCTCTGTGTTTGTGTGTGTGTGTGTTTGAATCTTTTTACATCAGTGAGTGTAAATCTCTCCGTCAGAGTTCTCAGCCTTCAGCCCCCTGTGCCGCCGCCTCTCTTGTCCAGCTGACCTACATTTGATTTAATCAATCAAAGTGACGTTGTGTTCCTCTGTCCGCCGTGGACAACTCTCTCTTCACCTCCCAATCCATTATCGAATCCAACGTAGAAGATCACCCTGGTATGGGGGGCTGGGGGTCTTGAGGGGGTCCCGGGTCAGTGTCGTTTTAAGACATCTAGAGGCAGTTTAGATGTCAGAAAACAACTTAATCTCACGCACACAGACCCACACGCAGACACACAAGCCAACAAAGGTTTTCTTAGTGCATGGGGCCTGAAGTTGGAAACATAGAAATGTGTGTGGCAGGATGTTGGGCTGATGGTGAATCGATTCATAAGGATCTTGGTGATGTAATAATGAAGTGAATGAATTCATGATGATATTGTTGTTCTACTATCAGTGTGAGTCATATGATGGCTAACCCCAACCTCATCCATCATGTCTGTTCAGAACCTCGTCCATTATGTCTGTCCTACTCCTACCTTCGGTGACACTTGTTGTAGCGGCCAGAATAATGTATGGAGCTCACATCTTTAGATATGTATTCGTTGGTTACATCCAATAAGCTTAATGATGCAACATGATGGCCTGATGAGGGCAGAGAAATGCTTAGCATATGAAAGCGTCTCCTGGAATAAAAGGAGCGCAAGCTGTGCTGTGATGTGCTTCCAAGGATAAGCCAATCAGAATGGAGATCAGGAGAACAACAGTGAGATTGAAGGCAGTGATAAAGCAGCCCTGGGGGGTCATATGAAGCTGTAATCCGGGGTCCAGGGGGGCCCCACGTGTCTCTGATCATTCAATGATTCCCCGCACTCTGCCTCTGCTGAGACCTGGCGATAGTGTGGGGATTGATCCACTGTACCAGAGAGAGGAGCCTGGCTGAGGAGCCACCGTGCCGGTGGTGGTCCACAGGTCTGCCAGGGTGGGGTAAGGGTTAGTGTTAGGGTATCCACGTGTGTTGGAGCAGTGAGCAGAAGAAGCCGTCATCGTGATGATCAAATAACACGCTGCGCTGCCACCCAGGCGGTGAAGCTTGTGCTCACTCAGAGTAGCTGTGGTCGTGTTAGATGCTGCAGTCGTGTTAGACGGTTCGGTCGTGTTAGATGCTGCAGTCGTGTTAGATGCTGCAGTCGTGTTAGATGGTTCGGTCGTGTTAGATGCTGCAGTCGTGTTAGATGGTTCGGTCGTGTTAGATGCTGCAGTCTTGTTAGACGCTTCGGTCGTGTTAGATGCTGCAGTCTTGTTAGACGCTTCGGTCGTGTTAGATGCTGCCACGCATCTTAAGCTCAGTGTGGAACAGGAGGTTAAAAATAAGGCCGTGGGAGTGTAATGCAGAACAGCGTCCGGGCGATTTTGATTTGGGTGGTCTTCACTCGGGATGCAGCAGCTACTTCAGCAGGAGGCCTCTTTATTAATTTGTTTTTAGTGTTTGCTGAATTTCTTGCGTCCTGTCATTTCCCTGTTCAGTTGCCTGTTTATCTGGAGGGTATGATGATGACGGGGGCTGGTGATCGAAGCAGAGACAGAGAGACGTTCTCACCTCGCTAATAAAGATAGAGAGACGGAGCGAGGGCGATTTTGTTGTTGTTGTTGTTGTTGTTGTTGAAGGCAGAGACGAATTAGATACTCCCCCTCCACGCCGCCCACGCGTCCAGACGGCCCTCCTACCACAGAGACCTCTCTCCATCGTGCTTCATACGGAGCGCGTTGGTCACAACAATGGCAGTAGGAAACTCAAGAGCATCTTGTCTTCTCTTCTTACATCTTGTTGCATCAAGTCCTCTTCTGGCTGTGATGCTTGTGATCTGTGGAGAAGGTTATCTGAGGAGATGACAGGGGCCTGCGCTTGGAGCCGACCGGGAGCCGCGGCCCCCGACTGCAGAGACCATCGTTAAAGGGGACCGATTATGCTTTATGACTTTTATGACCTATAAACGTTGTTATAATGATTGATAGTCATGTTTAACCATACGCAAAAAACGATGTAGATTTTCGGAAACTCTTCCTCTCATCTGGGCGCTTTCAGCTTTCTCTGTGAACGCTCGGATTCGTCCTTCTCCGCCCCCTCGCCCCCCTCCTGCCAACCCAACTCCGTTGTGATTGGTTACCTTCCTTGAAGCGCGCGCGCGCTGGGCAGATTTGACCGGGCCTATGGGGGCGCGGCAGGAGTGCCTCTACGTAGATGATTTCCCGGAAATGTGTGAATCGCAAACGTTGTCCCGAGTGTTTAGCGCTCTGCACAGCCACCCCAGACTGTCAGCAGGGAATACGTCGAAATGCATGTACGGCATTATTTGACACTTTAGTATGGTTAAACATGACTATCAATCATTATAACAACGTTTATAGGTCATAAAAGTCGAAAAAGCATAATAGGTCCCCTTTAACTAACGTACTGACAGCCTCTTCCCATCTCACTGTGGCCCCAGTGAGGTACTGGGAATCACACTGTGTTCCCAGTGAGGTGGTGTTAATTACACCGTGTTCCCACTGAGGTGGTGGTAACAACACGGTGTTCCCAGGGAGGTGGTGGTAATTACACTGTGTTTCCAGTGAGGTGGTGGTAATTACACTGTGTTCCCACTGAGGTACTGGTCATCACGTTGTTTTTCCGGTGAGATACTGGTCACCAGCTCCTCTAGAAGACCCTCTGGGTGCTACTGGAATCAAAGCGTCAAGAGCAGCTGTTCCAGCCGGTTTTCTGTTCTGTTCCCCGGAGAGTCTCCAACCTGACATGTTGCCGTGTCATCCGTTTTCCTGAAGGTGAACTACAATGGTGTAATATTTGTATATATGCCTCCTACATAGTGGTTGCTGTCATGTCTGTTCAGAATGAGCCGGTGTTATAGTTTGGATCAATAAAACACCTAGAGGAGGAGGAGGAGAGAGGAAGGGGAGGAGAGGAGGGAGAGGAGGAGGAGAGGGGGAGAGAAGAGGGAGAGGAGAGGAGAAAGGAGGAGGAGGAGGAGGAGAGAGCAAGGGGAGAGGAGAGGAGAGAGGAAGGTGGAGGAGAGGGGGAGGAGAGGAGGGGGAGGGAGGAGAGAGGATGGGGAGAGAGAGGTGAGAGGAGGGTGGGGGGAGAGGAGGTGAAGGGGGAGAAGAGAGGCGCAGGAGGGGGGGTCTCAGTGTATTGTACTTTGATCCTCACCCCATCCTCATTTTCTACAATGCACCTGGACCCCCCCCCCCCCCCGTCTGGTGGAGGGTCCAGACCAGTCAGGGAGGGGCTGTGGAGGGAACGTGACGCAGACGAGCAGGTAGACAGAGGGTTGAGACCGGGGAGCAGAGGTCAGAGGTCAGAGGTCGGCTGCAGACAGCTCGGAGGT
>NC_082394.1:5661307-5681307 GCF_031168955.1 Gadus macrocephalus
CAAGACGGAGAGAAAGAGCGGTGGAAGTGAGCGTCTGATGTGAGAGTCCATTGTAGCTTCACCTTGTGTCAGGAAAGGCCAACGAAGGCCTTTGTTCCAGGAGGACAACGCCATCAGTGGCCGTCCTGCCTCCTGTCAAAGGCCCTGGTTGGCCGGGGTCACCCAGCTGGGGAACCTGTCCGGCCACTGTGTCCTCACAGCACGCTATGTCTGTCTGTGGTCACTAGGGGTGGGGGTCTCTGGAAGTCTTTGGACACTAGGACGGTCTCTCGGTCTCTCGGGGTCTGGGGGTCTGTGGCTGTCTGGACACTGGGGGGGGGGGCGGTCTGGGGGTCTCTCGATGTCTGTGGACACTAGGGGTGGGGGTATGGGGGTATCTGGATGTCTGTTGCCACTAGGGTCTGGGGGTATCTGGATGTTATTGGTCACTTGGGGTGGGTCCGGGGGTCTCTGGGTGTCCCTGGACTCAGTGACACGATCTCATCTCTGATATTCAACCTAGAAAAGCTACTCAGTGGAAATCCGCTGGTGGAGAAATGCAGCTCTGAAGTCAACGGTAGCTTTGAGCTGCTCCAGTGTTTCATTAGAGGGGGAGGTGGACCGCCTCCTCGAGGTGTGGAAGTGGTATTTAACGCTCAGCATGCCACAGGTTATCCTGGTTATATTCTCTATCAGCAATCCAAGACCCACCAGCACCTCCTCCCCCTTTGCCCCCACCCCCCCTTCTCATCCTTATTCTATCCCTCCATGCCTCTCTTCTGTCTGTCTGTCTGTCTGTCTGTCTGTCTGTCTGTCTGTCTGTCTGTCTGTCTGTCTGTCTGTCTGTCTGACTCTCTGTCTGACTCTCTGTCTAATGGGAAGGAAAACCAACTAAACCTAATGATGAGGAAAACCAACCAACCCTAATGGTGAGGAAAGTCTTAGATGTAATTGTGGAGCGTGATCATGGAGGTACAGGCTGTGATTACCGACCATGAGACGGTAAACAGGTGGGCGGGTGAACAGGATTCTTCCAGAGGAACACGGTGGCACAGCGAGTGTAGGTTGCTCGTTTGATTTGTAGACGCCACGAGCCAATGTTGAACCGACATGTTGGCTAAAGGGATACCCCAAGAAATGTCAATTGTAAATTGTCTTAACAAGATTCAGACGGGTTGTTTTTTCCTAATTCCAACATTGTGTGGCGAATTGGCTGGGTTAGCTTTTGCTTTGTTAAGCGCTTCGATTTACTTAGTCACAGTAGAGTCACAGTAGCCTAGCGTCTGTCCATGTGAAGTATTAATTATTATTATTATTATTTTTATTATCACACTTTTCATTATTTTAATGGAGATTATCACAAAGATAATTTGTCACTTATTTTGGTGCTGTGATTGTTCAGCCACCTGTGACAAAAAGGCCCACTCTTTTGACAAATTATCTCTGTTTGTAGCAAACTAAAACAACTACCCCTTACCTCTGTAAGTCATGGAGGCAAGCGAATGGGAAGCAAACACTGAAACAGTGCACTCTAAGTGAATCTCGGTTACACAGCCAATCGCCAATTTACCGGTATCTTGGCGTATCCCTTTGAACTTGAACCATGTTGAACCACTGAAATCCACAAGCTTTGACTATTTTTTAATAAAACCGGGTAAGACCCCTGCTACCGAGTCTGTAGGAGTATAACCCTGGCATCCTTTAATGACTATATTTAGAGTGCAGGCTCCAGTCACACAGTGAATATCGCTCCTCCAATGGATTAGATCCACCAGCGAGAGCTGTGGGCGATCGGGCCGCTCATAGGGGCTGGCCCCGTGCCCGCGTGTGGGCCTTCTGAACCAAAGACATCTGAGACCGCCACGTGCCGCCGCATTACCGCCATTCAGGGGCCCGTCACTCAGAGGACATGAGCTGGAGCAGAACGCTCCCATTCAGTGGGCTCATCCAATGTGTGGGGGGGCTGCGATGGGTGGGCGGTGAGGATGAGGAGATGTGAGCGGGAGGAACGGGCTCCACATGAGAGGGTTGAGGAGAGTGTTGGACAGGGACCCGGCGCCGCACCACCGCCGCCGACCCCATCCCCTCCGCGTCACTTCCTCCCTGCTGGGTTTTACACCCGCATGGATGTGAGATAGAGCCGCTAACGAATGAACCTCTTCCCGAGCTCCGTTCTCCTGTCAACATCGGATGTAGTCAGCTGGCCGTTTATATCGGTGTGTGTGTGTGTGTGTGTGAGAAGTGTTTGGCGTTTCAATTAGAGGGAATGTTCCAACGTGAGGCTCCGCCTCAGACGGTCATTACTCGACCATCGCTTTGGGAATAACGTCATCAAACGTACGTGTGTGTGTGTGTGTGTGTGTGTGTGTGTGTGTGTGTGTGTGTGTGTGTGTGTGTGTGTGTGTGTGTGTGTGTGTGTGTGTGTGTGTGTGTGTGTGTGTGTGTGTGTGAGAGACGCAAACTCACGATGCATAGTTTTTAATGAGGAGCGTCGTCTGTGCTTACTTTAAGTTCTTCATTAACGTGACGCTGTCTCTGTGGAGCTTCCATTCATCTTCATCCATCCGAACCGTCAGGGGCCTTCACACGGAGCTACTGGCCCCTGGGACGGTTGCTTATGTGGTGCATAGATATAGATTGATAGATCGATGGATTAGCATTATTCTCCATGTGTTGAGAACAGTTTTGTCCAAAGGAAGATAAATGGTGGCTGGTTGTTTCTGATGGAAGAGGAAGCATTGCCACTTCCACAATGTTACCAGCCGGATCTGCATGCTCTGGGTTCGAATTGTTTCCTTGAAGCCCACTGGGTGAAGATGTGTGATTTCACATTGAAATAATAATAGTCTCTTTTACCTTGGTAGAATGAACATTGTTTGCTGTTGCCTACTTCTGCTACTAAGTGAGGCGTTTTCCAAGTATATGTTATTAGAAACATCAGCTACAAGACAGCCGTGCTCATCTGGAATAGTCTTCTGCTTCAAGATTGTCTCTCTCATCTGAAAACAATTTTGTCTTTCTCTCTCTTCGGGAATAGTCTTGTTCTTCAAGACCATCTCTCTCATCTGGATTAGTCTTGTTCTTCAAGACTGTGTCTCTCATCTGGATTAGTCTTGTTCTTCAAGACTGTCTATCTCTTCTGAAAACAGTCTTGACCTTCAAGGCTATCTCAAACATCTGTAACAGTCTTGTTATCCAAGACTGTCTCGCTCATCAGGATTAGTCTTGTTCTTCACGACTGTCTTTCTCTTCTGAAAACAGTTTTGATCTATAAGACTTTCTCTCCCATCTGTAATAGTCTTGTGTCTCAAGACTGTCTCTCTCATCTGGAATAGTCTTGTTCTTCAAGACTGTCTCTCTCATCAGGAATAGTCTTGCTCTTCAAAACGGTCTCTCTTCTGAAAACAGTCTTGATCTTCCGGAGACATTGGGGTGCCCTTCCACTGTTCCCCCCCACCAGCTCGTACGGAGGATCAAAGTGTCCGGTCTCCATGGACCAGCGAGAGAGGGGAGGGTGTTTGGCTGAGGCGGTTGCCCTAGCAACAGGCTCAGTATCAGCTGCCCGTAGACTAGAGCAGCAGACGAAGGAGGTCCCACACCATGCCAGTGGTGACAATCAGTGGAAAAGATGCACTCAGTATGTCTCTGTATCTTGAGACCACAAGAACTAATTCCGAGAAAGGTGATTTCCTTTTAATGGGTGCATATTTGCAATGTTCAAATATTACCAAAAGCCCATAAAGATTGACAAATATCTCCAGTCTGCTGCGCCTCGTAGTTTGACCTCAGAAGAATGACCAGACACCACAACACGATGCAGTGGGTGTCTTCAAAGGATGGCTTCATTCTTCATGTGCTGGTTATGTCCCCATTGTACCGGTGGTGACGTCTACATCCAAACAGCTTCCTCCTCATCTGATTTCCTACACTCTCTTTGCCCTGAGTTCATGCGAAAATGACTATGTTGGCTGACTGCGTCGCTGTCACTTGGTGTGTTCGTGTTGAGGACTGCTTCTTATTCAGTCTGATATAGTGTTGGTAACTGTCGGCTTGGAACTCTGCCCTAGCTGTCAAACCTGAGAGACGAGCTCCTCCCTCACAGAGCTTCATTGTAACAGTCTGAGTAGGAAGGAGTTTACCTGCAGAGTTTACCTGCTGTCCACTTCCAGAGGGTCCAGGCAGTGTAGAGCTGCCCGCACATAGTCAAGGCTGTTGTTTTTTCTCATCTTGCAGCTTTAATTATATTGCCGTTTTGTTGCATTTCCAATTTTGCAGTTTCAGTAAAATATCTCTGCTTTGTGTTTTCCTCCAGCAGCAATACCCTTTATGTTCTACTGTTTTACAGCCACTTTGTTGTGCTGATGAACTTCCTCACGCTCAAAGCTAAACATATACAGTAAATAATGCAGTATATAAGAGAAAATAATGCAAGTGAGTTGAATGTACGGCGACCCAAGGCCGTGGAATATTGCTCTGACTACCCTTTCCTCAGGAATGATAAGGGGGCACATTTCCTTTTGCTTCCTGCGGTTTTGTGTCTTTGGTGAGAAAGAGCTGCTGACATCGGCCCTTCCACATCACCCATCTCCCAATTAGCAACGGGCTGGCGAGGTGAAAGCAGGGAGCACAACCTCCACCTCAGAACACCTCAGTTACAGTTACAGAGTTTGTGCTAGTTCCCTTTCGTCGAGTTCCTGCATGATGGCGTGTTAATTGTCATCTTGGAGTTAAACTGCATAACCTCGAGTATTTAATGTGTTTGAATGGAACTGGAAGCCTTGGAAGAGGTATAATGGAGGAGGCTTTGACCTAAGCCCCCTAACTATTACTCGCCACACAAAGCAGAGTTTCAGCGATGCTGCGTTGATATTTGGTTTAAAGCCACTAGTTAAAAGGAAGCAGCCTTGAAGGGACGGACTGACGGACGCCTTTCAGAAGGACTAATGAGAGCTAATCAGTGGCTAAGGCGTAGCTGTGGTTTATACCTCGATGGCCCAGGAATAGTTGTCACTTCAAATCAAGGTCTTCTATTCATTCTTCTTACCAGGCTGTGGACCATCTCTCTCCTCCCACCTTCATTCTCTATTTCCACATCAGTTTGATCCTCTTACATCTAAGTTCAATGCTGTGCACTGAACACAACACAAGGCCATCAGCTAGGCTCAGGTGTAGTTATTATTATTATTATTATTATTATTATTATTATTATTTTGTAGTAACTCACACATATACACATGCACAGGCACACAAATGAAACGGAACTCTTATTAAAACGCTGTTTCCGTTCGTAGACTTTAATAGATAATGGCTTGATCCTGGGTGTAATTAAAGGAGCGATATGGAAAGAGTATTTGCTGTTTGATTGCTGGAGTGGGTGGATATGGGTGTTTATTTATGAATGCATGTGGGTGGATAGTGTCTGAATGATTAACTTGCCAAAAGTTGAACACCAACTTTATTGATATCATTATGAATAAAGCCGCGTATTTTTTATATCTACTCGTTAAAATTAAATAAATGATGTAGTTATGTTTGTATTCTGATTCATTTCCATTTAGACTGTCTTTAGGGAGAATTCAAGGGAAGTTTCAATAAGACGGGTGAAGTAACAGCATGTAATGATGGGCTGTGTTATGAAGGGGTTCAGAGGGTCCTGTGTTGGTCTTTTCTGTATGCAAGTTTCCAGAAGAATTCCTCACTTATTAACTCATTTCTTCCTTTTTCCGTTCAGCCGTAAACCTAAAAGGAGGTTTATAAAGAAGGGAGAACACACAATCCCAACCATGATTCAAATTGTTAAGGCAATTTACAGAAACACAAAAGCTATAAAGGATTAGAAATAAGAAAGGCCTTCGTTAAAGAAAAGTCTAATAAATGACCATATGATTTATTAAATTAAGTGTGAGACGAGAGAGACACATTCTTCGCTTTGTGTGTTTTGATGAACATTTTTAATTATAAACCCTCATAGATTAGAGAATACTTGGATGAAGTAAGAAGAGGAAGATTCTTTTTTTTTAAAGATCAGACTTTTGACAATTAGGTTGAACAATAACTGCTTCCATTGGAGACCGGCTAGCTGACAGCAGTGTGTGTGTGTGTGTGTGTGTGTGTGTGTGTGTGTGTGTGTGTGTGTGTGTGTGTGTGTGTGTGTGTGTGTGTGTGTGACCTTGATTCATGCACCACTCCTGCGGGGTCCCAGGATGGCCCCATGGTTTATTCATGGAGAGAAGAAGAAAAAAGCCCTGTGTCGTTACCACGGCTACAGGGCAGGAAGGCGGGCGATTTTTACAAGGACAATAGTGGGAAGGCTTGGCGAGGGAATCCAAATGCCTGAGTATTATTTTCAGGTACTGAGTGTGTTTGTGTGTGTGTGTGTGTGTGTGTGTGTGTGTGTGTGTGTGGGTTCAACCCGAGACATTAATAGCGATATTACTTATTATGTCTTCCTTATAGAGCTGCATTCTAACTAAATGTCACTCTCGGAGTCTGTGTGCTCAGAGGCAGGAGGACAGAACTCACTAATGACTGAACTCACTAATGACTGAACTCACTAATGACTGAACTCACTAAAGACTGAACTCACTAATGAGTTCACTCACTAATGACTGAACTCACTAATGACTGAACTCACTAATGACTGAACTCACTAATGACTGAACTTACTATTGACTGAACTCACTAATGACTGAACTCACTAATGACTGAACTCACTAATGACTGAACTCACTAATGAGTTCGCTCACTAATGACTGAACTCACTATTGACTGAACTCACTAAAGACTGAACTCACTAATGAGTTCACTCACTAATGACTGAACTCACTAATGACTGAACTCACTAATGACTGAACTCACTATTGACTGAACTCACTAATGACTGAACTCACTAATGACTGAACTCACTAATGAGTTCACTCACTAATGACTGAACTCACTAATGACTGAACTCACTAATGAGTTCACTCACTAATGACTGAACTCACTAATGACAGAACTCACTAATGACTGAACTCACTAATGACTGAACTCACTAATGAGTTCACTCACTAATGACTGAACTCACTATTGACTGAACTCACTATTGACTGAACTCACTAATGACTGAACTCACTAATGACTGAACTCACTATTGACTGAACTCACTAAAGACTGAACTCACTAATGAGTTCACTCACTATTGACTGAACTCACTAATGACTGAACTCACTATTGACTGAACTCACTAATGACTGAACTCACTATTGACTGAACTCACTAATGACTGAACTCACTATTGACTGAACTCACTAAAGACTGAACTCACTAATGAGTTCACTCACTAATGACTGAACTCACTAATGACTGAACTCACTAACGACTGAACTCACTAATGACAGAACTCACTAATGACTGAACTCACTAATGAGTTCACTCACTAATGACTGAACTCACTATTGACTGAACTCACTAATGACAGAACTCACTAATGACTGAACTCACTAATGACTGAACTCACTAATGACTGAACTCACTATTGACTGAACTCACTAATGACTGAACTCACTAATGACTGAACTCACAAATGACTGAACTCACTAATGACTGAACTCACTATTGACTGAACTCACTATTGACTGAACTCACTATTGACTGAACTCACTAATGACTGAACTCACTAATGACTGAACTCACTAATGACAGAACTCACTAATGACTGAACTCACTAATGACTGAACTCACTATTGACTGAACTCACTAATGACAGAACCCTGAGTATATAGCACTCTAATGTATATACATATATCATCTACAGAAGTCTAATGTATACATATAAATACATAGAACTCTAATGTAAAATTATATTAAATATAGAATTATAATGTAAACATGAATATATAGAACTGTCTGTCTCTCTTCTCTCTCCGTCCCTTCTCTCTGCTCTCTTTCTTCTCTCTCTTCTCTGTCCCTCTGCGTCTTCTTTTCGAAGGTCTGATTGTATCTCATTAGAGGTCAGAAGTGAATATTCGGTAGAAGAGGGATTGTATTTTCTGCTATTACTTGAAATTCATCCAAGCATATCCAGATTTAGATATAGAACATATTAGCATTATATTAGCATTCTCATCAATGTTTCCAGTATGAAACCTTAAGCTCTGAGTGATCTGAGCCGCAGTGGGGTAGGGTTATCCCTAACTAGGGTTATTAACCCTAAATAGGGTTAACCTTAACTACATGTCAACCTGGCGTCTGTCAGCCATCGTCTCCTCCCCCTCTCTCCCCCCGGTCCACCGGGACATGAAACGGTTCAGAGGTGTGAATTGAACGTCTGGCAACATTTGTGAGAAGGGTCTTTTTGTTGTTGAAGAAGATGCCTCTACACACGCATAGTCTCAGGGTTAGTTGGTGTTTGGTGAGGGGTTAGTTGTTGTGTGGTTAGGGTAAGGGTTAGTTGTTGTGTGGTTGGGGTTAGTTGTTGTTTGGTAATTTGTTGTGTGGTTAGGGTTAGTTGTTGCGTGGTTAGAGTTAGTTGTAGTGTCGTTAGTGTAAGGCAGGCCTATTCAGCTAGCGGCCCGTGGGCCAAATGCGGCCCCTCTTCATTTTTTTCTGGCCCGCAAGAGGTTGCATGCAAAAAATAAATAAAATAAAGGAGAAACATAGTTGCATGCAAATCAGGTTTCTGTGTGTAGCCGGTGATACTAGCCAGTATCAGTACCCCACAATCAGGAACTGGCATCACTTATTCTGACAATGTTTGGCTCAACCGATATGTATGAGCCTAGCTTTTCTCATATGAATGCCATCAGAACAAGGGCACGTTGCTCGATGACCTATGAGAAGCTGCATGAGTGTCTCAGGATGAGCCAAACTAGGCAAACAAAGCAGTGCAATCTTTCTCACTGACTCACTGGCTCAAAATGTGTCATATGTACAGTAGTTCTGTTTTGTGATGATTCAAACAACATTGTTGAATTCTAAACACGTGTCCAAAACATGTGAGAACGAAATCTTTTATAATGATACGATTAAAAGTGAAGAAGGAAGGAATGCGTCTGACAAGTTTATTCCATGTAGTAGTACTATATATATTAAGTTAACACTACTTTAAGTACGATTTATTTGTAGCGATACATTGACGTAGTTTTACTCTGTGTGGCCCATGAACCCCCAGTGGTTTTCCTTTTCGGCCCACTTGTTAAGGAGGTTGAATAGCCCTGGTGTAAGGGTTAGTTGTTGTGAGGTTAGTAAAGGTAAATTAGTGTGCGGTTAGTGTAAGGGTAAGGATTTAATTAAAAATTTTGTTTCTGTGAAACACTGGTGAAGTCTCGCATTATTAAGCCAGCCATTAAAACGAGCCATTATTTATGTAATGGAGAGAACTAGACTTCTGAAGAAACTCTTATTGAGACGACGAGGCATTCACCAACTGTCAGCTAGAGGCTAGCTAGCCGTCCCTCTGGCTGAAGAGTCTTTGAGGAGAGGAGCTCTGATTTACTGTCTTGGTATCAGAGTATAGCAGGAGGGTATCAGGGCTACTGTCAGCCTGCAGCCCATGCAGGGATCCTCATGTTGTGATCCCTCTTGTTTCTATTATTCCCAGCCGCGATAAAAGCAATCAAACACAGACTTGGGTTGAGTTTACACACCACTAGGCTGGGGAAAATAAAGAGTGTCCAATCAGAGAGCAGGCAAGGGCAGGGAGAGGTGTTACCCAAGACCTTCTGTTTCTTTACCTTCATGTTTTAGTCTTGGTTTAAATGCCAGTAGTATAGCGAATCTATCTGCTATTTATGTATTTATCTCCTGCTGAGAGTGATGTCAAAAGGTATCCGGGGTCAGTCCATCGTTGGTCGTTTCATCGGGTCCACTGTGGTCCTGATTAACCTTCTCTGGAACCAGTGGAGATCTCAGTGGGAATGGGACTGGGAGGCACGACTGGGGTGTAGATCTTTGTTTGTCATTATTCCCTGAATAACAATCACAGAAGCTGACCAAGGTGACTCCGACATCATTCCTAGCGGTCAATAAAGTCGATGTGTGAAGGGTTAAATGTATATTTATTGAGGGCATTGAGCCAGACACTTTCTATGCACCCATTCACACACCGTCGACGGAGTCAACCATGCAGATGACAGTCAGGGCGAGGCGCCTGGCTCTGGGACAGCTCCACACTCGGCTTGGAGGAGCCGGGGATTCCAACTAGTAGCCTCCTTCTGCTGACCAGTCCGCCCGCTCTACCTCCTGAGCGACTGACTGATCTTTTACAGAACAAGTTTGGTCATTTTTTTTCTAAATCATTTCTTCTTCTGTGATCTTTATCCCCTGACAGGAGCGGAAGCTGAGTGCGTACCCGATGGTGGAGGTGTGCAGGGACGAGCAGACCCTCTACATGGTGCCGTTGGACCGCCAGACGGAGTTCTTCGTCCCGGAGATGAAAGAGGAGGGGAAGGCCGAGCTGAGAGAAGATGATTCAGAGGAAGACAGAGGGACCGACATCACTGGTAGCCATTCATGTCCTCTCTCTCTCTCCATCTCCTCTCTCTCTCCATCTCCTCTGTGTCTCTCTCCCTCTCTGTCTCTCTCGCTTTCCAACTCCTCTCTATTTCTCTCTCCCTCTCTCTCTTCATCTCCTCTCTATTTCTCTCTCCCTCTCTCCATCTCCTCTCTTCATCTCCTCTGTCTCTCCCTCTCTGTCTCTCTCTCTCTCTCCCTCTCTCCCCATCTCCTCTCCCTCTCTCCGCATCTCCTCTCTCTCTCTCTCCATCTCCTCTCTCTCCATCTCCTCTCTCTCCCCATCTCTGTGTCTCTCCCTCTGTCTCCCCATCTCCTCTGTGTGTCTCTCTCTCTCCCTCCTCTCTGTGTCTCTCCCTCTCTCTCTCTCTCTCTCTGCCCATCACCTCTCTGTGTCTCTCTCCCTCTCCCTCCTCTCTGTGTGTGTCTCTCTCTCCCTCTCTCTCTTCATCTCCACTCTGTGTCTCTCTCTCTCTCTTTCTCTTTCTCTTTCTCTCTCTCTCTCTCTCTCTCTCTCTCTCTCTCTCTCTCTCTCTCTCTCTCTCTCTCTCTCTCTCTCTCTCTCTCTCTCTCTCTCTCTCTCTCTCTCTCTCGCCCTTGCTCGTTTGGACCTCAAGCACCAACAATGTTTGCCGTTGTTTTCCAATCGTCCCTAATCTTCTGTGTGTGTGTGTGCGCGTGTGCGTGTGCGTGCGTGCGCGTGTGCGTGCGTGTGCGTGTGCGTGCGTGCGCGTGTGTACGCAGGCGCCGACTCCCACAGCGACGTGAGCTCGGGGAGCAGCGGCGCCCCGTGGGACGGCACGCCGCTGCCCGCCTCCACGGCCGCCTCCCTGGCCTCCGCCTCGCTGGCCTCCGCCTCTCTGGACTCCGCCCCTCCGGGCTCCGCCCCTCTAGGCTCCGCCCTTCCATTGAGGGAGCTGGCGGACGGCGAGGAGCGGCTCCTCGGGGACCAGGACTCGGACAAGTCGCTGGGCAGCGGCTCCTCCTTCGAGGAGCTGGACATGGAGCAGGGGGAGAGACGGGAGGAGGAGGAGGAGGAAGAGGAGGAAGAGGAGCAGCTGGGAGGAGCGGCAGGGGGAGGCGTGGGGAAGGAGTTGGAGCACGGAGCGGAAGGGGCGTCAGAGCATGAGAAGGAGAAGAGGGAACCCTCTGGTGATGGAGCGGAGTAGGAGGAGGAGAGGAGGAGGAGAGGAGGAGAGGAGGGGGAGGAGAGGAGGAGGAGAGGAGGAGGAGGAGAGGAGGGAACCCTCTGGTGATGGAGAGGAGGAGGAGGAGGAGAGGAGGGAACCCTCTGGTGGAGGAGGAGAGGAGAGGAGAGGAGGGAACCCTCTGGGGAAGGAGAGGAGGAGAGGAGGGAACCCTCTGGTGATGGAGAGGAGGAGGAGGAGGAGAGGAGGGAACCCTCTGGGGAAGGAGAGGAGGAGAGGAGAGGAGGGAACCCTCTGGTGATGGAGAGGAGGAGGAGGAGGAGAGGAGGGAACCCTCTGGTGAAGGAGAGGAGGAGAGGAGAGGAGGGAACCCTCTGGGGAAGGAGAGGAGAGGAGGGAACCCTCTGGGGAAGGAGAGGAGGGGGAGGAGAGGAGATAACCCTCTGGGGAAGAAGAGGAGGAGGAGGAGGAGAGGAGGAAGAGGAGGAGAGGAGGAGGGGAGGAGGAGGAGGAGAGGAGGAGGAGGAGAGGAGAGGAGGAGGGGAGGAGGAGATGGGTAGCAGTGGGGAGGGGAGGAGGAGGAGGGGGAGAAGGGGGAGAAGGCGAGGAGAATCCCAGTCTCCCAGTCTGGGTCCCAGTCTACCCTGTTGGGAGCTCGCTGTGTGTTTTCATGTTTTCATGTCAAGCCAACAGATCAACTTTATAGAAAACACAAAACGGGGGCCAGGCGGACACGATGAGTCAAACTCAGTCTTATTTAAAACAAAACAAAATTATGGTTTCACTAATCAGCATATCAATAATATTGCCTTATAACAATGCATTGTTATTCTTTATTCAAACCCGTCCGTGTAAATGTGCTAAATATTTTCTTTTTTTGTGCAAGATTGTCACCTCAGCTTTTAATTAGGCCGTAACTAATTATTCCGTCCGCATGAAGTCACAAATGTTCTTTTGTACCTGATATTCCAGCTTTCCTTTCTTCCTTTGGGCTCGTAGAGTTCTGAACAATTTCATGCAGTCTTTATTTCATCTTTCTACAGTTAGAAAATATCATCTTATGTTTCTCCTTTGTGCGCTCCTGGTTTGAAAGGACTTGGAAACACCTGAGAAAGTATTAATCTGGGACACGTCGCTGTTCCGATGACGCACAGAAGAGAAAAACTCAACAAATATATCTGTTTTACCAAACCTCCATCTGAGTCGACTTCTTCTCCAAACGAGGTTCACTAGACATACTTCTCATTAATAAAGGTTTCGGTAGGCCTACCTACTTCTCATTATAACGGGTTTCAGTTTGCCTACCTACTTCTCAATAGCAGGTTTCAGTTGGCCTACCTAATTACAGGTTTCAGTAGGCCTACCTACTTCTAATTAATAACAGGTTTCAGTTGGCCTACCTTCTCATTAATAACAGGTTGGTTTCAGTAGGCCTACTTACTTCTCACCAATAACAGGTTGGTTTCAGTAGGCCTACTTCTCACCAATAACCGATCTCAGTAGGCCTACCTACGTCTCGTTAATCTCAACCACAGGTTTCAGTAGACCTACCTACTTCTAATTAATAACAGGTTTCAGTAGGCCTAACTTCTCATAAATAACAGGTCGTTTCCAGTAGGCCTACCTACTTCTCGTTGATACGATGTTTCATTAGGCCTACCTACTTCTCGTTAATAAAAAGATTCAGTAGGTCTACTTACTTCTCGTTGATACGATGTTTCATTAGGCCTACCTACTTCTCGTTAATAAAAAGATTCAGTAGGTCTACCTACTTCTCGTTGATACGATGTTTCAGTAGGCCTACCTACTTCTCCTTAATAAAAGGTAAAAGGTTTCAGTAGGCCTACCTGCTTCAGGTAGTAGGTAGCCCAACTTCAGTTGGGCTACCTACTTCTCATTTATAGCAGGTTGGTTTCAATAGGCCTACCTACTTGTCATTAGTAAAATCTCTATTTGCCTTTGGGAGTTTTACTGTGTAGTCTGGCTATTTTCTTGTTCAATGATTAATAATAATCGAATTAACGTCAACTTTGCACTGAGTACTGATGACCCCTGACGTCTG
Source organism: Gadus macrocephalus (assembly GCF_031168955.1). Classification (NCBI taxonomy): domain Eukaryota; kingdom Metazoa; phylum Chordata; class Actinopteri; order Gadiformes; family Gadidae; genus Gadus; species Gadus macrocephalus. The sequence goes on from NC_082394.1 coordinate 5,674,988, forward strand.
AGTACTGATGACCCCTGACCTCACGATCTAAATGATGAATCGTATCTTGATGAGGTGCGCTACCAACGCTGTCGATGGCCATTCGTGATGAAGAGCTGGAGACCCTGAGAGCCATCAAGAAGGACCTCCTCGCTATCTCCTCTCTCTCTCTCTCTCTCTCTCTCTTTCTCTTTCTCTTTCTCTCTCTCCTTCTCTCCTCTCCTCTCTCTCTCCTTCTCTCCTCTCTCCTCCTCTCTCTCTCCTCTCTCTCCTTTCTCCTCTCTCCTCGCTCTCTCTCTCTCCTCTCCTCTCTCCTACTTGTTCTCTCCTCTCTCTCCTTTCTCCTCTCTCCTCGCTCTCCTGTACCTCCATGTAAAGATCTCCCTTTAGATCCTGCAGATAACAGCTTGAGCTGCGGTCTTCTCCGTCCAGGTTGAACCTCACAGACCAGACGTGTGGAGCCTCCACGCTGAGCCTGTATGAATCATGTTGACCGTATATATAGATAGATAAACATAAAAGATGATCTGCTTTGTTGAGCAGTAGGTGGTCTTCTAGAAGAGGCTGTCCACGAAGTTCCACCGATGGTCGCATTCATCCGAGTTGTTTTGCAAAAATATATTTATTTTGTGTTATTTGTATTTCTTTATTTTTTAATGGGCGGAACCAGCTCCCTCCTCCAGCCCGGAGGTGAGCCCCTCAGTGACGGCTGGGGGGCTGTCTGCTGCACGTGCTGGCGGAGAGATCCCGCGGTCCGGGCGCGCGCTTCTCTTCAGAGGCGTGAGGACACTTCTGACGCGCGCGCCTTCGCTCACCGGCGCTGAAACTTAATTGGCGATTCCTCCTCGGAGCTTCACCTTAATTAATGAAACCATTTTAATTAATCAAATTAATCCACCTAATACAACCCACTTTGTCGCTGATGACCGAAGAGTTAGTAACCATCAGCGGGAACATCTTGGAGGACATGCCTTGACAACAGTCTGAGGAGCATAGGCAGGTAAGATCCGCGCTCATGGTGACAAATAGATACTAGATCTAGATCTAGATCTATAAATCTAGACGGTGCATCACAGCATAACTCCACATGAGCCGTAGTGTGTAAAGTAAGATGTTCACACCTCTGTTATGCAGCTCCTCGTTAACCGTCGGATCCACAAGTAAAGCTGTGGATCTGAGATGGAGTAAAGCGTGTGGATCTGAGATGGATTGAAGGATCTGAGGTGAAGTCAGAATTTAGGAAGAAGAGGAGGGGAAGTCTCGGTCCGTCTTTATGGTGGTGAATCTTGGCGTTGGGTTTTACACTTTCTTTTTGCTATTTATGCATGCACTAGAACTATGTCTTCCAGAGCACCCTTCTGTTGTGTATTTCATCTCAATCTACTAAATGCAGGACATACGAGCATCCTTCCAATATTTAAAATACAGTATAACAATTAAAACATAGCGCTACCTAACCCTGCATAAGTCATTCATATTATACTCAAGGGAGATTTTCTGCAGCATTAAACTATTTGAACAATTACAATTAATATCTCACCAATGTGACGAGTGTTAGGTATATATATATATATATATATATATATATATATATATAGGTCCTATATGTATGTAGGCTATGTATACTGCGAGAAGAAATATCATCTATACTACTAGAGGCAGGCTATAGCGCACTAACAGGGAAGTGTATCAACAGGACAGTAACAACAGGGTGTAACAACAGGACAGTAACAACATGACAGTGTAACACTTATCAAACCTATCTGTTATCTATATTTCATCTACTGGTGGCCTTTTTCTGTGATGTAGTGTTTTGAATCGTGGTAATGGTGGATTATTTCTAATAATTGTATTTTAAGTGCTGAAACACAGCTTCATTCTATTACAGGCTCAGGGATGAATGAAATGTGATAAGAAATCTTATTTGAATATAATTTAATATATTCTTAGCCGAAGAGTTGGAAATTAGACTCACTTTAAATGACTAAGCAAACTGTAGCTCTATTCAAATACATTTTTTAACTTGTGAACAAGTGAACTTGGAATTTTAATTAATTGCAAATCGAAATGAATTGATTGTGAAGTTCTGACTCTTATTAACATTCTTCATGTATTAAAGCCACAATCTGGGATAGCCAAGCAGGAGCAGACTCTCTCCAGCTCTAAGAAGAAGAGACCGGACTAGAAGCTCTTCAACTCTTCCTATAGGCTGCACTGCTGCAGCTCGGACCCCAATTAGGAGAGGCTTGATAACAGTGGATGTAGTTATCTGTTAACTGTGTTCCCTTAACCAATCCATCCACTGACTGAATCCTCTTAACGGCGGCCGTGACCATAACCTGATGGATTTCCCAATTCCTCTCTAATGATTTGCCTCGTTGATTCAACACGGTACGGTGATATCTTCATGTTCCCACTGATTCAGCGCATCACCCTCATCAGAACACGGCCTGCTGCCGGGCAGAGCGAGTGGATCACAGTGGAGCGGATCACTTACTGCCCGGGTTAGGCACTAGCATGGGTTAGACACTAACAGGGTTAGACACCAGCTGTGTTGGACACTAACTGGGTTAGACACCCTCTGGGTTAGACACGCATCAGGACCCCACTCTACGTACCCCCGAGTGTTATTTATCTTGTAACCCGGGATGACAGCAGAAAGGGAGCTCACACATGACGCTGGACGTCCACCACGTCCACCACGTGCGTGGTTTGTGTTAGGGTTAGGTTAACCCAACCCACCGCTTTCCCACCAGCTCTCAGCAGTTTGGATGCGGTTAAGTTCTGCGGAGTGTGTGTGTAGATGATGGGTATTTCGGCGGCCTCGCCTGACCATGTCAGAGTGTGTGGATGATGGTTGGTTAAGCAGCCTGACCTACCCGGGTCTGTTTGGACTCTTGGGCGGGGGCGAGGCTGTAAGGCCGGTTGCACATTGAGCAATCAATGTCACTAACCTCCGTCACTCACCTCCATCACTAACCCTAACTGTACCACTAGTCCAGTGCACATCTCCAGGTAAACCCATAGACTAGCGCCACACAGAAGGACAGCGTGACATATTCATTTCAGAAGAGAAGGAGTCGTCGGATTGTTTCATGTATTTCTTGCATGTGAATCATTTATTGAGATCATCTATGCTTGGGTGATGTGGTTTACGTGAAGGGTGACACATGGGAGTTTTCCAGTCGGAAACTCATATTGCATCTTTACACTGCGTTAAACAAATCAATCAGAGTGACAGCCTGGCATCTTGTTTATTGTGCTTTAAGAGCTATGAAGTTGATTCATTACGAATCAGGCATTAAATAATTAGAGTCGAATCCAATGTGTACCGAATCCAATAGTATAGTGTTATATTTTTCATATGGATTTCTTAGAAAAGGGCTTCAAAGTGTAGCCTTGGTTGCTTTGAGTCGTTCTTGTTCTCTTATCGGCGCGCTGCCGTTGAATGATGAATAATGTAGCGGTACAAAGACAGCTCTCGTGCATCTCTGAGGTAACAGAGACACCAGGCCATCGCAAGCTATGACCTAACATAGTAGAACTGCTGGACCAGGAGTAATGTCAGACATAGTAGGACTGCTCCGGTCAGGAGTTTTGCTATAACCCAGTAGGACTGCTGGACCAGAGGTTCTGCTGTAACACAGTAGGACTGCTGGATCAGAGGTTCTGCTGTAACACAGTAGGACTGCTGGACCAGAGGTTCTGCTGTAACACCGTAGGACTGCTGGAGCAGAGGTTCTGCTGTAACACAGTAGGACTGCTGGATCAGAGGTTCTGCTGTTACACAGTAGGGCTGCTGGATCAGAGGTTCTGCTGTAACACCGTAGGACTGCTGGAGCAGAGGTTCTGCTATAACACAGTAGGACTGCTGGATCAGAAGTTGGTGACTTTGATATTCATGGCTTCTGTCACTTGATACTCTTCCTCCATTGCGTCGGCAGCCATTCTGCCTACTATGAAATCTTTTGTAGAAGATAACGGGTAATTCCATTCATTGAATAACATCCTCCTCCCCTATAGCGAAACGTCCTTTACCTGATTTATCTGTTTAACATTCTGGACTTGCAGATTGAATCATTGTCACCACAATTACTTGAATCATAATTGTGGTGATTGTGTCAGGTGTTCACGTGGCTATCAGTCAGTCAGAGAATGTAGAGGGACTCAGTTGGCTTGTACCCCCTGATTGGGCTTCAAATAACTGAACTTGTAACCTCTTGTAAGCAGTGCACCAAATCCATCGGAAAATGACTTTCACTATGTTGTCTGCCCCGTATAGAATAATGCTTAGAAAGCCTAACAGAACGGATCCTCCTGGTTCCTTCCACTGGCCCTCGACCGCATCCCACGGGCCACAGGTGCTCTCAGACTGCAGGATTAGCGCTGTGTGCTCAGCGATGCGTGGCCTGTAGAGCCCTGCTTCCTCCTCTTAGATTACTCTCCCATCACCCAGGCTCATCTCCTCTGCAAATGGAGAGGTGTGGTTATGGTCGCTTATGGTCTCATGGAGGGATCCCGGTTCGAGCTCCATGAGGATGACCTCCCCTCCTCACCTCCTCGCCTCTAGCCTGAGGAGCATTACCATATCACTGCTGCTCCACACTCCTGGCGGAGCTGATTGGAGAGGGACAAGGCTAGCCCCCTGGTTAGCCTGTTTTTACCATCCCCTTCATCCCCTCCTCCTCTTCAGTCCCTCCTCCTTTCCTCATCTCCTTCCCTCATCTCCCTTCCTCTTTCCTCTCCTCCGTTATCCTCTGCTCTCTCCCCACTCCTCCTCATCAACCTGTCTTCCTTTCTCTATCTCTCCCCCTCTCTCTTCCTCTCTCTTCCTTTCTCTCCCTCTTCCTTCTCTCCCTCCCTCTCTCTCCCTCCCTCTCTCTCCCCCTCTCTCTCCCTGTGTCTTCCTTTCCCTCCCTCTACCCCTCTCACGCCCTCTCTCTCTCCCTCACTCTCTCCACTCCTTCCCTGCCCGTGCTCTCGCTCTCCCTTATTCTCCCCATTCCTTCATCCTTCTCGGTCTCCTGTCCTCCAGCTTCACTGACTCTCCTTCTCTCCTCCCCTCATCCATCTTCCTCTCTCTTGCTCCCGCTCTCCCTCCCCCTCCCGCCCCTCCCTCTCTCTCTCTCTCTCTCTCTCTCTCTCTCTCTCTCTCTCTCTCTCTCTCTCTCTCTCTCTCTCTCTCTCTCTCTCTCTCTCTCCACCTAGAGCTCTCTCTCCCCCTCCCGCCCCTCCCACTCTCCCCGTCTCTCTCTCCCCGTCTCTCTCCCTCTCTCTCTCTCTCCATCTAGAGCTCTCTCTCCCCCTCCCATCCCTCCACACTGTCTGTCTGAGGTGTGGACTGCAGGGTGTGTTGAATTTGAACGTCCGTCTGCTGTAGCGTTGGCTGCTATCAGGCAGCACGGCTCTCTTTGAAGCATGTTGACCAAAACGCTGTGGAGGATTTCTCCCCCCAGGCACGGTGGAACATAATCCATACTGTGCCACTCGGCTTTTGTAGTTGCTTGGAATCCGTTTGTTCCGCGTGTAACTCATAGATTATGCATGGGTATGATGCAGCTATGCAACATGTTTATTCATACATGATTAGGCGTTTGTCTTTGAGTTTACCCTCTATAGTTATACTATAGTATATACTACATACTAAAGTGTATATAGTTTAATATACAATACATACTTAACTCAATTGTGCAACTGAGCCAGAGGGTTCAGGGGGCAATGAATTGTAGATCGGCAGCTCTTACTAATTAACGTGTCAAGCGAAGTCCAATCATGGCAAACCACTGGTCCATTCAAACTGACCACAACGGATGCAGGCGACTGCCAGCTATCTCTGTAGCCCACACACAGCGCAGATGGAGCATCAAACATTATCCCAGCGCACAGGAATAAGGTGTAAAGAGACTGTAAGATTTGCTTAACAGAAAAAACAGACAAAGGGAGATAAAGAGCGTGTGGGGAAAGAAAGGCGAATGAGAGAGAGACACAGACTCACTCTCCTTGTTCTGCGGGTGTGAGGGGAGTCTCTCTGGGGGGGCAGACTGTGAGGGGGGGCGGGGGGGGGGGGGGGGGCTGGCAACATGCCAGTCACAAATCCTTTTGTCACCAGTCTCTCAGGAGGATGAGCTTTAGTGTTCCACCACTGTTATCCCAAACCACAGTTTGTACAACGTGGCTCCAAATGAGTTCCATTAAGCACTTTACAATCTGGACGGCATGCTTAGCCACTACAGATACATACAATATTATATATCGATAGATATAACAGCTGGTCGCCAGCATATGCTGGACTTTAGGCTGATCCAGAGGCAGGATGTAACACAAATTCTCCCAAAAAGGCC